>NC_056728.1:1224857885-1225030385 GCF_019279795.1 Protopterus annectens | reverse complement strand
GTGTGTGTGTGTGTGTATGTGTGCGTGTGTTTGTGTGTACATGCAAGTGGGCCTTTATCTGTGTTTATATGTGTGTCTGTATGTGTACATGTGTGTTTATGGCAGTACCTCAAGACCACTGAAGTGGGAGAGCTGTGACTTCATCTGCGATGCAGGTGATGTTACAGTGAGTTAGGTAAATTATGCTGCACAAGTAGCACAGCCTAGTCTCTTCAGGGGATGATCCCAGAGAAACTAGTGTCAATACTGTCATTTTCAATTAGTCTTCTAATGAAGAAATGTTGACTGAGTTAGTGTTTTTGAACTGAGTCAAGCCAAGGAAGGAAGAAAGAAGTCGACATGCTATGTGCATGCCAGCAGAATTAAAAGATGAATGGATTTATTTTACTTACCAGGCAAACAGGTTAGTAAGCTTAATGAAGACGATCATGTTTAATGTAAAACTGACATCTATTTATTATATTAACACCACCATCATTTCATTGTAGACATTGGTAGGGATTGGTTAGAATATCTTACCTATAGTCAATAAAGATGGGAGAAGTTTGCAAATATTCATCTCCATTAAATTTGTGTATAAGATATAAGTTATTCTGCAGTGTCATGATAATTGCTGTCTATGTGCTTCTTAGTCTGTGTTACGAACTTGTGAGTGGAATATATAAATATATCACACCTGTAAGATTATTTGCCAGCAATGTTTCATTCTACTGCTGGCTTAGCTCTGGAAAATGCATTTATTCAGTTGAGCATTACCATTTATTAAGGATATTTAGTACTAACTTGACTTAGTAAACGGAACTTTTGAAAGTGGATTATTTTATACTGAACTTTGACTAGACTGTGCTGCATGCTTTGAAACAAAACTGAAATGCTGCCAAGGTAGGTAGTCAGTGCAGTAAAGGGAACATTCATTCTCATTTCTGGAAATAAGCCAGCTGGAGTTCCAGAACAGAAAAGCCTTCAGGAACACAACAAAAAGCACAACAAGGTATTATTTGAGCATTTGCATGCTGAACATGCTTAGGAGGATAAACCCCATAATTAGCTATTATGTCACATGTTGCCATAACTTCTATGAAAATGTATTTTTCAGAAAAAAAAATGTCTGACATTTTAGCATGATGATGCCACTGGGATTAAGAAGGAAAAAAAAGAGAATTTAATATAAAATAGACTGGGCAAGGCAGCATTTTCATGTAATTAATACTAACTTAAAAGGATAAATGATACACAGCTGAAGTGTGTTTCATCCTTTTGTAAGATAGATTGAACTTACTTATGCAACTTAGATTCTTGAATGCTGCAAGCCAAGAAAGTTTAGAGTCTTAGCTACAACACTATTAATCTGAGAATTTCTAAGTGAAACCTGAGGAACAGGTGTTATTTGCTAATTGACAAGACACCCCCATATTCAAAGATATGTCATTATAAATTAAAAAAAAAATAAAAAAAAACAAGTTTGTACTTCATTAAGTAATATCCCACAATAAAGTAGCACAGATGTATTTTGTTTTACTGTTTAATTTATTTTTTAAGATAGCTTTTGTTTATACTTAGGGCTCTGTAACATACATGTGACTCCCCTCTTTTCATCATTCTTGATAAGCCAATTCTTTGTTTTCAGTAAGTACTGCTTTGATTTCTTTCTAACTTCAGCAGACTATCTGCCTAAATACTTCATCCTTAAATTTTCAGGGTCTGTATACTAGTTTCCCATCAAGTGTTTGGCAGTACTCTGTACAGACTCATACACATTGAGTGACATTTTTCCTGTAAAAGCATAATTGAAATTTCTCTAATATAATAGCACACAGGACAACTAGTTTGCAGTGACAAGCACTGTCCACATAGTTGCAAACCTGATACTCCTGACACTGACTGATATTCTCACTCCAACAATCTAATCAATAAAAAGGGTCTGTTGCCATGGCTATGAACTTTCCTACTGTCTCCATTAATGGCTTGGTGGATATGGGCATCCTGAGGCAATGCAGAAATTGCCTCATGTTTACTGACAACCATTTAATTCTCAAACAAACCAATATGGTATGTGAGGTATGTATTTACACAATGTCACTGGAGGCAAACCTCTCACTAAAAGTACTCCTAATGTCAATAAGGTTATCAGTAGTACACATGCTGCACCCATCATGCACAATTCAAAGCAGACATATAAACCCACATATACTGAGGCATTTACATGTAACTTTCCTAAACCACAAAGACCTTCTAGACAAAGTACACATAACAAATACCCTCAGCAGCCCCAAACATACTCTTTCAAAACAACACCCACATCAACATATAGAGCTACATCTCATGAAGCCTCTATCTCTAAGCCCATAAGGCAAGTCATCACACAATCCAACATTCTAGTCATTGGAGACTCCATTGTGAGACACACTGATGTCCCACTCACCAGGCTGAGTAAGGAGGTAGTTGCAGTCATTTGCTTATCAGGGGCTAGGATCTGCCCCATTATGCATGCACACATGTCATTGGATCACAATTACCAATATGACTCAGTCATAGTCCTTGTGGGAATAAATGACCTGAGATATACCTCCCTAAACTATATGAAGAGAGGCATCATAAAGCTTTTGGAATATGTGTCTCAGGCTGGTATGAGCCTAGCACTGAGCAGCATTTTACCTTCTCCAAGGATGATGCCACAATATGAATAAAAGATGATTGACTTTAATAACTGGTTTAGTTTCTGGTGGCATTCAAAGGGGGTGCAATATTTGTCAGCATGAAAGGAGATGGTCAACAGACCATGCTGCTTTGCCAGGGGTGGTCTGCACCTC
This sequence comes from Protopterus annectens, assembly GCF_019279795.1. NCBI lineage: Eukaryota > Metazoa > Chordata > Ceratodontiformes > Protopteridae > Protopterus > Protopterus annectens. Next base: position 1,225,027,575 of record NC_056728.1, on the reverse strand, counting down.
TCCCCTCTAGGCTTTCGAATATTAGCTAAAACATCGTCTTCCCCCATAGTGCCTTTTTTAGGCAATGCCAAACTGAAAGTACTTCTGACATAGCAAATCAAAACCAAGAAAATATAAAGGTATTACTGCTCAATGCTCGGAGCCTAAACAAAAAACTCCACTCCCTGGAAGCTCTCTTTACCCTAGAGAATGCTGATGTCTGTGTGGGTCTCAGAGATGTGGTGTAAAGCTACAGAGAGCACACTAACAGTGCAGGGTTATAATGCCTTCCACAAATTTAGACCAGTTACTTCACAGGCAGGGACTAAAGGTGGCGGTGTCTCTATTTACAACAAAAATAAATATACACAAGACTGGTCAAACAGGACAATGCACTTGATCTGCTCCATGTTCAAATCACCATAGGCAAAATCCAACACCACTTCCTTGCAAGCTATAGGTCTCCCTCTATGACCCAAGAAACCCATACCATGTATTTAAACTTATTAGCAGCACTAACCATCCAACCCAATTCCATATTCATGGGTGACTTTAATTACCCCACTATTAACTGGGAATCCCATACGACATCAAATGTACATATAAAGAAATATAAAAAGCAATAGGGAAAACACCAGGCACAGGATTCCCAAGCACTCCAAAAGCCACAGCAGTCCGCTCAGTGTATTAAAATGAACAATTCTTTTATTCACATCAAGAACGCCAAAGGATTTAGCACTTTTGTCTACTGCACCGTAGACTTCATCAGAATCAATTAATAAACACCCTCCATTGATATTTATACCCTTTTCAAAAAGCCAATGAATTCATTAATTAACAGCAACTTCTTCATTATCTTAAAGCAGTACAGTAACAAACTACCATCTATAAGTCCCAATCCTAAGAAACTACTGATATAAAACACTGAAGTATAGAAACTATATAAATAACTGTTATTGTTCATAAAATATATTAAAAACCTAATACTAAAAAATATGTATTAATGTGTTAAACATACTTATAAAATGTTCAAATGACAAGCTGAAACTTTACCTATACATAAATATAAGTGTGACATATTTATAACAATAAAATGCACATATACATACTGTTGTATCTACTATTGTCTTAATTCCAGCACAAGGTGGTAATTCCAGCACAGGTGTAATAGTAATATTATCATTAATACCAGGGGCACATGTTGCTTTTAACAGCAACTGCCATCTCACCTCTCTCTTTCAAAATAGCTTTTATGTTCCCCCCCGGGCAATGAAATGACAATTTCCACAATGTCAAACCTGAAAGCAGAGCAAGTAGGATTAGCTTCTATATGTCTATAAAGAGCACTATTTTTGGATTTTCTCCTTATATTATAAAGATGTTCGTATATTCTGTTTTTAAAGGCTCTACATGCACAGAGAGTCCTGGAGTTTGTAAACACAAACTCCCTGGACTACATAGTCAATACGCTAGCCAGGGGTGCAACCATATTGGTTCTGATCCTCACTAATATGGGAGAGTGCTGCACACCCCCTACTGTAATGCTTTTCCTGGTAAGGTCAGACCACAAAATGGTCTCCTTTGAAGCAAAAATAAAACCTGGACCCCCAGCTAAACAGAGAATATTCAGAAACTAATCTAAAGCTAACTTCCTGTTATTACGTGAGAACCTGGCAAAATTTCAAGCCCCTATAAACCCTGAGAACACTTCTGCATATGCAGAAATGTTCACAGAAACCCTGTAAGAGCATGTTAATAGCTGTATAGAGGCAGCTGTACCCACCAGGAAGAAGCACAGAACTAACTCAAAATACAAGCCACCCTGGTGGAATCACATCAATTGGATGTATAACAGGAGGAAGAAAATCATGGCAAAAATTAGGAAGTGCAGCACTCAGCAGGATAAAAGAACTCTAATTAAACTAAACAAACAACTCAGAGGACAAATAAAAGTCTACCAAAGCCACATTTGAGGTAAGTTTGGCCTCCCAGGCCAAGGACAACCCCAAAGCATTCTTTAGCTATGTCTGGAACCTCAAAGGCAATACACAATTGTGTGCAGAGCTCATTGTAAATGGAGCCACCTATACTGAGCCAAAAGATATAGCAAACCTCCTGGCTGATAAATTCAGCTCCAACTTTACTCCTCTCTCCCCCTCAATCTTCCCTCAGGAAATATCATCAAATATAACTCCCCCTACTATCACTATGGAACAGATCCTTAATGCTCTTTCTAAGACTCAGAACACTGCATTAATGGGCCCAGACAATATCCCAAGATACCTTCTAAATAGGATGAAACATGACCTATCAGGGCCTCTGGAATTACTATTTAACTGTTACCTCCAAACAGGCTTTGTGCCTCATGAATGGAGAAAGGCAACAGTCATCCCTCTGCACAAAGGTGGGCCATTTACAGACCCTGAAAACTACAGACCCATCAGTCTCCCTAGTTTTATATGTAAAGCCATGGAAAGAATTATCATGGAGATAAATAGAGATATAGTAAACCTCCAGACACTGGACCCAACCCAGTTTGATTTTGTAAAGAGCAGATCATGTGTACTCATCTTGGTGGACTTCTTTGAGAAGGTCACCAAAGCAATGGATTTAGGCAAAATCGTTCACACTGCCTACCTTGACCTGGCAAAGGCATTTGACACAATACCCCACTTGGGCATTGTTAACAAACTCAAGAGGTTAGGTACAAATCCGTATGTCATCCAGTGGATAGCCAACTGGCTCACAGACAGGACCCAGGAAGTTGGAATTGGGGAGTCCACCTCTACAAAGAGGCCAGTCTCAAGTGGAGTCCCTTAGGGATCAGTCCTTGGACCATTCCTTTTTGGCATTTACTTCTCAGAAGTCAAGGCCAATGTTATTGGTTTCTGGCTGACTAAATTTGCAGATGATTGTAAATTAAGAGCTGTCATTGAATCTCACACTGACACAAATGTTCTCCAGGAGGGGCTGACACAGACAAACAACTGATGTCAGAGGCATGGACTAAAACTAAATGCCAAGAAATGCATAATAGTACTCTTTGGGAAGTCATCCATCCCTGGTAACTATCATACTGACGAAACACAAAAAAGCCAAGGGATAACGTTCCACCAAGCGTGTAATAAAATCGTAATACACTCACTACCAAATGCGATGTCAAATGAAGTTAAAGCAACAATAGTTCGAGACTGTAACGTAAGAACTTTTATTATAAGCAAGCACTTTCGGAGAGATTCGTATCTCTCCTTCCTCAGACAAAAGTAAAACATTCATTTGTTACAGCTTCCCCATTAAATAGGGTGCCAATCAATCAATTAGCAAGCTACCATTTTAATTAAATTAAATGCCATGCTAGTTTATTTATATGTTAAAAACGCTTAAAAACATATTGTTTAAAATCCAACCTGCTCTGTTACCCCATCATTATTGTTTAACGACATAACTGTTAAAACAATAATTTACACAAAACTCACAACTCTTTCGTTTACCTAATATTAATGTATGTTTTTATACTATCCAATGCGCGGTTAAGAATTGTAACTATAAACCACTCTTAAAAAATGATAAGAAAACTCTGTTTTGGTTGTTATGGTAACAATGTTTCTTAGTCGGTTTCCGTTATAATAATGAAACCGTACTTAAAGCGTCACTACCTTATTTCCCATACTTGTACTTTTATCTATGGTTTAACCACCAAAAACACTATTAAATGTTTTAACACGTAGGTAAATAAGACCGTGCTTACTATATATGTATATATAGGCATAGTGTATTTAAATGCATATAAATTATGTTTTCTTTCATTTCCTTATGTTTAGTTTAAACTATTGTGTCCAAATGGGAATATTAGTGAGTGTTTGTTATTAACCATCACTAAAGTCCGCCCCAGGCAGCCTTAAATACAAATTAAAATTAAAAATAAAAAATCAAAAGTATGATGATGTCAATAATCAACCACTTGTCAAAAGTATTTTGGAAATCATGAACACATTAACCTATGCTTCTGTAGACATGCTCTCCAAACTATGACAAGCAAACTAAAAACTGTGATATCTGTCCAATAAAGTGTATTGAAAGATATAAAACTAAATAACATTATGTTACATTACATTGTTGTTCCATAAAACAAAAAACTTTAAAAGCAGTTATAACTTTATACACAACCTAAACTCTACAGGGTAAAGCCTTATCTCCTAAGGGTCAAAAGCTTTAAAATACAGGTGAGCGATATCGCTTCGTTTAGGCCTGGATATGTATGTGCGGCCGTCCTCAGTTGCCATAGCAATTCTTCTTTTTCTAATAATATTTGCCATGGACCTGAGTTGGCTTGTACCTTAATTTGCTTCAAAACAGCAAAATTAAAAGTGTGGTCCTTGTTCTGAATAATGTGGCAAGCTAATGCATTGTTGATGTCATTCTTAGAAATAGCGTATAGGTGTTCATACACCCTTTTATGCAATGCTCTCTCAGTCTTTCCTATATAGAAAGCCGGGCATTGCCTACAGCTTGCCACATAAACAACTGCTCTAGAAGAGCTGCTGAAATTGCCAATTAACCTGTATTTTACATTGTTTATTATCACATGGCTACCCTCCTGTACAAATTTACATTGATTGCAAAACCCACACTTGGTCATACCTTTAACCCTATTGAAAGTAGTGTGTTTATTCATTTCCAGCAGTGCTTTTAAATTAAATCCTTTTCTGAAAGTTATGTTAGGTGTTGTACCTAGCAATTGGTGCAAATTTGTGTCTTCCATTATGTTTGCCCAATTTTTCTGTAGAATTTTCCTTATAAAGTGGTGGTCAATAGAAAATGTACACAAAAACCTAACTCCCATGTCGGGTTCATTGCTTCTTCTATTCTGATTTACAATCATGTCCTGATTAGCTATCCCATTCAACCCTTTTCCATTAAGAATGGGCTTAAAGTGCCCAGATTCTCTTTTAAACCTTACCTCAGATGAAATCTCCAAAATGAGTGAATCGGGATATCCCCTATTAGAAAACATGCTGGTCAAGTTACTACACTCATTATGGAAGTCCTCATCTTTGGTGATCATGCGTGCTGCCCTCACCATCTGCCCCTTAACTACCGCTCTTTTTTGATGGAGAGGGTGGCAACTACCAAAGTGAAGAAAACCATTGGAGTAGGTGGGCTTTCTGTAAATGTTACTAATAAACCTGGAAGCATTATTGTCTTTATTCAGCTTTATATCTAAAAAACTAATTTCAGTGTCATTCACTTCGAATGTAAAATCTAAAAAGTTAGTCATAGTTTTGATGTTATCTATGAATGGAACCACCATCTCCGGGGAGCCTTTCCATAACATGAACATGTCGTCCTGGTACCTTGTGTACCAGGCGACATGCTCCTTAAATAACAGGTTACTAAACAACAATGTGTTTTCCCATTGTGCCATTACACAATTGGCGAAAGAACCCCCACAAGGTGAGCCCATTGCTACACCAGAAGCTTGTCTATAAACCAAATTGTCAAAACTGAAAAAATTGTATTTTAACACCAATTCCAATAAGGTCTCAATTGTGTAGATAGTGTTTTGTTCAACATTTCTTGTCTCAAGGAACTCCCTAACCCAATCCAACCCTAACTGCTGTGGGATAACAGTATATAGATCTTTCACGTCCACAGTCAGGAAGCTTAGGTTAGGGTCAAAGGGTATTCTATTGATGTTCTCTAGAAAGCCCCATGAGTCCTTGCAAATCTGAATTTCCTTTTCTATATGTGGTTTTAAAACACTATCTACATATTTGGCACAGGCAACCAAAATAGACCCCCTACCGTCAACTATAGGTCTAAAAGGGGGGTCGTAGATGGATTTATGAATTTTAGGGGCTCCAAAAAAAGAGGGCATTCTCGGTGCTACAATGTTTAAGTAGGAATGGATATCTGTATCTATAAAATCTTCCAAAAACAAATCTTCAAGTGTGGACCTAACCTTATTATATGCTGTATTAACCTCGTTAATGCTTGTTACTTCATATGGGCCATTGTTCAGATGGGTAGTAAGTTTGTTAATATAATCCACTTGGTTCATAAAAATGAGCCCATTGCCCTTATCGGGTTTCATGACCCGAATTTTGCAATCCTGTAGTAATTTTATAAAATCACGTTCTTCAGATGTTATGTTTAGGCTGTGTTTATTTTTGTTGTTAATTGTATTAACAGCCAAAAATCTTAAATCCAGTTCACAGGATTTTTCAAAAGTTTTGAGGTTGCTTATTAATGGCGGATTAAACAAACTAGCTATTCTAAATGGTCTAATAAGTGAAGAACTCTTGCCCAATACAGCCAACAGGTTTAATTTACGAACATATAGTTTCAGGTCCACAATTGTTTTAACCAAATCCATGTGAGTGTCAGGGACAAAGGACAGCCCTTTAGAAAAAAAGTCAGCCATAGCAGTAGAAATGTTGAGGGTGGTATAATTAAAAATCTTAAAGTCCCCCTCAGTACTGCATACAATGACTGGCTGACTAGACCCCTTCATCATTTGTTGTTCTGGTTCTGTTTGTTCCTCAATGTCATTCTGTTGCTGTTCGACCTCAGGTTCCTCTGTCGAAAATTCTGGGCCTGTCCAAAACCCTGTTGGTGTTCTACCCGTGACTGTCCTGCCCTGCTAGTAGTAGCACCCTGCTTTCGCCCATTGTCATTACTTTTATAAATAGGTGTATGGTCTTGTTGTTGGTCGTTGTCCAAATCTACTTCCCCCTCTTCATCGCTAAGGGGGTCATTATTGTTATGCCCTCCTTCCAAAAAAGTGTCCAACTGATACATATCGTACTGACAACACACCCCTTAGAGTTGACCCAATAGTCTGAGACTTAGGGACACACATAGATAGTAATCTAGCCTTTGATCATCACATGTCTACAGTGGTGAGGAAATCATTCTATGTTGCGCAACTTATAAACAAAGATATGGCATCTAAGTCCAAGGAAGTCATTGTTCTACTGCATTCGGCATTCATCAGACCTAACATTGAGCACAATGCCCCCTTTGGTATGTACCTAAATAGGCATATCCAACAACTGGAATGTCCACAGAGGTTCCTCACTAAAAGAATACAGGGCATAAGTAATATGTCGTATGCAGACCGCCTCAAGGCCATATCCCTGTATTTTGTCTCCTACAGGTTTTTGAGGGGAGATCTATGCCTGGCATACAGGACATTGTCAGACCCTACTCTGATGGACCTCCTGCATATCCTCAAAACAAACAGTACCAGAATTACCCGTTCTAAAGACTTAAACCTTACCTATGATATAAATAGGACTTGCTGGAGAGATAGGTATGTATCCCAGAAACTACCCCATCTATGGAACAGGCTTCCCATCCATGTGAAGCAGAGTTCCTCCCTAATCCAATTCAAGTGCAACTTGGACAATTGGATGGGAAACTGGAAATTCATCCCTGGTTTGGCACCTATGGTACTGATGCAAACAGGTACCCTGTAAATGGTTTATATCCCAGGCCCATGCTTGCACTTATCAAGGGTATCAGAACTCATCAGAGATTTGGGATGCATGGCTAGGCTTAAAAAAGCCCTTGTGGTCATTAGCCTAGTAAACACCTATGAACCTATGAACCTATAAATATGAAAGTGCTGAAGAAAGGAGACAACCATGCTGTTACAGCTGAAATCTGCCCATCTTCTGAAGAGCTTGTAAAAGCTCTGATTGACAACCAAAGTCCAAAATAATGATTCAGCAATGCAAACATGTAACTGAAACAGTCATGTGGCTCACCCCCAGTCAAGCATCTAGATGTATTTGGTAGTGCTAAGATGTCTCACTGTTACCATAGCAAGTCCGGTCTTACTCGTAGGATTGAACTGTAGTTATAAAATAAGTTATTGTCAGGGCAGAAGACAGTGGTTTGGTGCATCCAGGGGGCAGACTGCATCAGTAATGACTGTTTCCTGCATTGATATAAAAGTGTTTCATTATTCATTATAAAAATGTTCTGAACCTAGAATTTGAGATCATGTTTGAATGAACTCATTCTACATTTGTGCGCACAAAAAACACTAAATGTTCAACTAGTCACAGGTCTATAGCAGACTAAATAAATTAAACACTACTTTTCCATTTGGAGTGCAGCCTCTAACATAACATGTATATGTAAAGTCTGATTTTTGAAGGGGTGGTACCCCTGTCGTATCCTGATTCTTTCTGTATATGCCACAATAGTCCTCTAAGTCAAAGTAACTGAAATATTGATTACGTACCTGACACCTGCCTGACATCACTAAGCTGTAGAATCCATTTATAGTTATACCACTAGTTTTAACTTAGCCAAAATTTTAGAAAAATATTTACACTAAATTTTCAAAATCATGGACAAAAATGCAAAGTAGGGCAACAATGAAAATGCATTAATGTTAATCATGATTAAAGCTTTCTCTGTATAAATAAAAGTCAAGAGGAAGTAAGTCATAAAATTAGCTCTGCAAATTAAAGCTTCTAGTAACTGAGATGATACATGAATAGGTTTCATTATAAAGAAAACGTGCTAATATTATGAGTAGCTGAAATATTATTCCTATAAGAGTCTGGCTGTAATTCTCTAGTCACGTGGAGTGGGATACTGAGGGCTTGTACTGTTACAAAATCACTGTGTGTGTGTGTGTGTGTGTGTGTGTGTGTGTGTGTGTGTGTGTGTGTGTGTGTGTGCACTTGTGTGCTTATCTTTGTGTTTCAGTCAACATTTTTCTGTTTTCACTATTTTATGATTATGTGTTATGCCATGTATGCTAAAGTAGCTTGGATCAGGTCATTATGTAAGGTCTTAAAATATAGGATCATTTTGCTCCTAAATATTTCTTTAGGCTTGCAGCTTTTTGTGAAGTATAATACATTAAGTCCAGGTAGTTTTGTAGTACATTTTATCTCAGCACCCTACAGTCTTTAGTGTAACTTGTTTTATAGAATCAAAATAGTTTATTTCTTGAAATAACAGTCTATTTATAGATGAGATTACATCCATCCCTTTTAGTTGGATGTTATTGCCATAGAAGCATTGTCATTAACTGTAACTAATGTGTGTGTGTGTGTGTGTGTGTGTGTGTGTGTGTGTGTGTGTGTGTGTGTGTGTGTGTGTGTGTGTGTGTGTGTGGTGTGTGTGTGTGTGTGTGTGTGTGTGTGTGTGTGTGTGTGTGTGTGTGTGTGTGTGTGTGTGTGTGTGTGTGTGTGTGTGTGTGTGTGTGTGTGTGTGTGTGTGTGTGTGTGGTGTGTGTGTGAGTGTGTGTGTGTGTGTGTGTGTGTGTATGTAACTGTAATGTCATTAAGCAAGCAATAATAAACATCATTTGCAGACCTACTTCCATTGTCCCAAAAGCTGCTTGTAATGTCGGTGATCAGTATTGTAATGAATTTGGGGCCCTGAATCAAGACTCATGAGTAATAATAAAAAATAAAACTCCAAATCTGTGATACACTTAATTTGTTGCAATGTTTGGCACTCTGAATTTTAGTGTACAGATGATAGCAAACTGAGTAGGAAGTCAAATGTGGTTTTCTCTGGTTAGTGAGCATATGCAGGAAGCCCACTGTTTAATAGAATTACCATGAATACCACTCCCACTTATCCACAGTTGACAGTCCCTGCCCTCTCAAAAAGTAAAGCATACAGGCAATTTTGATGTTTTTTTTTTAATCTATGTTTTTTATGTCTTGTTACATTTCGCTAAGTTAACATACCTCAGTGGAACAGCTGTATAGTTCCATAATTTGTTTTTTTAACATTTGTTTACCGGGAAAGTACGACTTAGAACAAAACAATTTTCAGGGTAAGCCCTGAGAGAAATGCTCCAGACACATGTCTTTGTAAAGTGGGAGGAAACCAGAGCACTTGGAGGAAAACCCACACGAATGCAGGGAGGACATGCAGACTCCGCACAGAAGGCACCCCAGCCGAGAATCAAACCAGGGAACCTCTTGCTGTGAGGTGACAACACAAACCTCTGTGCCAATAATTATTACAATATAACCAGCAATGACGCAATACAGACTTTGGTACAATTATTGTATATCCCATTTTTGTGTATGACTAGGGAATTAAAGAGACTAAAGGTGCAAGTGGTGCGAATTATACAAAGAAGAATCTGGGCAAAATACAGTTATGGCATAGCAGTGGTATAGTACATAAAACAGTGTATCTGAATAAACATGCACAAACAGTATGTCTGCCATTCTTCCCAAACATCTGTAATTGCATGTAAAGGTAACTGGAGTTATGAGTGTCTGGAAGGCTAGTGGCTGCTAGGGCCAACAGAATCCATAGTCTTGTCTACATTCCTGACAGTCTAATGGTGGAGCTGCTGCAGCTGCGAAGATTCCTGCAATGGAATTGTCATAGGACTTTTGAACAGACTAAGATTTTATTCAAAAAAGGAGAGATTCATTTTTCTTTCTTCCTTAGTAAGACATATCTTTTGTCATAGACTTTAGTTCCAATGGTATTAAGCAGTCTGTCAGAGCTTGTGCTTACAGAAGGGGTGTTTAACAGCAAATAAGATGTTTTATGAAATGAGATACAGGTATGCAGTATTATTTAAGTAATCTCATGCCATTATTGATGCAGACATGTGTAGGGGTATGAACATTAGTGGTGACATTCCATTTGATTTACAAAGAAGAAAGTTTGGCAACATCTGATGTAGCTGTCAGAGTAGATTGAACTGCTATTAGTGGTAGCAGTTCCAAGGATGACAAAAGGTAAAGAAAGATCAGAAAGAAGGTATGCCTTTCACACACTATTCTTACATGTATTTGCAATGAATTGCTTCAGGAACACACCAACATACATTTCTTTGTTCTCTATGCTGCCACTGTCAGAGTTAACAGTAGTCAGATCTTTAACGTTATGTAGTCTGAAGAATGAATTCACCTTTAAAATATATATATATATATATATATATATATATATATATATATATATGGTTTACTATTAAATGTTCGAATGCACTCCGTGCGAATGGCGACCCCATCGACGCGTTTGCGCGAACCGAAACACCGAAACCGTTTCGATAGCGAACCGAAACCGCGAAACTCCGACGATCGACATTACCGGCCGCGCAACACCTCCAAACCCATGCTACCATGGGTCGGATGGGGGCGAGATTTTGCCGTTCGCACATCTGGGCGTCGGTGTAGTGACGTTTGCAGTTCTGCGTTCGGGCAATGCGCGTCGCACAAAACGGGATCGACAATTTGATATTAAACCTATATATATATATATATATATATATATATATATATATATATATTTATCAGATAAAGGACAGGGTAAGTTTTGCATTGTGAAGTTCCATGCTTGAACTATCATCCTGCAAAATGTTCAGCCATTTGACAGTGCGGTATGTATCAAACAGGTGCAAGACACCACCAAAGTGGTATCACCATGGGTTAGTTTGGATAATTCAGTCCGCGAATAAGAATCGTTGATCTTAGTAAAACAGGAACAGTTCTGTAATACATTTTCCTCCAAAAGGTGCAGAAGTAGTTGTCACACACTATTCCATCACAGGCAATACCAGCATTTAGAGCTACTTTGTCTGTACGCATTTCAGAAATTTGACTCCTATATAATAAAATAAATTAACACAGGCTACATAATAACATTAGATTTTCAAAATTTTGTATCCCTTATGACAAATAACTGATTTTATATTAGCATGCATTTTCTGATATTTTAAGAGATTTACTAGAAAATCAAACATTGTGTGAGGGATAGGGCATGATATGAGATAAAATCAGCGACATTCTGCAAAATCAGTGGCTGCTATAATATTTGGTTGCCTGCTAGATTAAAACAAATATATATGTATTATAAACAGGACCATTCTGCACAGATGCACTCAGGCTATTGCATTCTCTTTTAGACCCTCCTCAGACCCCTATGGTGGCACTGAAAGCATACTCTTGATATCTCCACTGCCATTACTCTCCGTCATTCAAAGTTTCTTGGTCTTCTGATCGGGGATGGTCCCATACACCTCAAACTGGACAATTAATCACAAAGCCTTTACTTGTGATAAAAAATAAATAAATAACAATACTAGCAGAGAGATTAATGTACTTCGTCATTATTTGTCTAGATCATAGATGTGACCAATCAGATAGCTCACACATTAAGAGGCTGTGCTGCACTACCCTTGGAGGGTGCTGCAGCTGTGGCTGTTTTAGTGGGATTTAGGAAAAAAACAGAAATTAAAAAAGTTTCCCTGAACAAGCAGTACCCCAGGCAGTCACCTAAGACACCTATGTTTAAAGCCAGCCATGTTCATAGTTCTACTAAACACCATAGCCTTCTCTGTCTAAATGATGTGAAATCATTACTGACACATTGCAGGTGTTTGTGTGTGTGTGTGTGTGTGTTTGTGTGTGTGTGTGTGTGTGTGTGTGTGTGTGTGTGTGTGTGTGTGTGTGTGTGTGTGTGTGTGTGCGTGTGTGTGTTTGTGTGTGTGTGTTTGTGTGTGTAATTGGGGGGATTTTTTTCACCTTGTCCTGTCAACTTGTCTACAGTGTACTCTGCCTAGGTCATTATTTCCCTTCAGTGGGGTATTTTCTTCTAACGATAATGCCATTTCCCCAGCTATCACTCTTACATGCAGCACTTCGCATACTCCAGAATTCCCTGTCCTGCCTTTGACAGTAGCATGTATATTATCTGCCTGCAGAAAAAGTGATTTGGCTTTCAGCCCTTATCCAGACTTGTTTCTCCAGGCAACTATCAACATCAGGACTACAAATCAAAGCTATTTCACTCACAGAACACTAACTAACTAACTAACTGACTGACTGACTGACTGACTAACTAACTAACTAAATAAGAAAGAATGTATCTCTGGTCATATAAGCTACCCTGGGATTGCTTTACACTTCTTTCTTCCATATTGCAGTGCTCTTTGGGTTATCTTTTATTATTTTCTCTTCAGCCCATCTGCATTTCCTTTTGTCTGCTGAGACTAAGAGTACAAAATAAGTACAAAGGGAGTACAGGGTGAGTACAAGGTGAATACAAGATGGGTAAAGGGTGACTACAGTATGAGTACAAGATGGCTATAGGTGAGTACAAGATTGGTACTGGGTGAGTACAAGGTGAGTATAAGATGAGTACAGGGTGAGTACAGTATGAGTACACAGTGAGTACAAGGTTAAAACAAGATGAGTACAATATGAGTACAGAGTGAATACATGGTTAGTACAAGATGAGTACAGGAAGAGTACAGGGTGAGTACAAGGTGAGTACAGGATGAGTACAAGATGAGTACAAGATGGTAATGGATGAGTAAAAGGTGGATATAAGGTGAAGGCTTAAGTGCAAGTAGCAGTAGTCTCACCTTCTAGCAGACAGGAATAGACTGGCTGTGTATTATGTTCAGTGCCAGCCACTGGTCTTTAAAAAGACACAATATTTAATGGAAAATTCTGCCGGAGCTAACTGGTGCATTGTGCATGTCTGTTAAGCTGATATGCTTTGCAACACCATCTTTCTCAGCACTTGGATATGCTTTTCTTTTGAAGAATGTGAGTTCACCATCATTTCTAATTTTGCATCAGTTAGTATGACTGGGCCTCCTACTACTTCTATGGGGTTTAATAGATTTCCAGATAACTTTATCGTTATTTCATGCTGGCATCAGTTTTTTGATAATTACTCAGACTTCTTGTTTTTTTTTTTTTTTGCGTATGTCAAATTACATGTGAACTAGATCCTTTTTTCACCAGTTTGGTTCTACTTTGCCTTAAGGTCTTGGATCCCATTACCTATCAGAAAGTTTATTTTCTTGATTATGTTTTTTTTTTTAATTTATTAAAGAAGGCATTGGTTATCCTAAATGTAATAAATGACCAAACATTATTCACCAAAAGGAACTAAAACTCACTTTGAGAATGACAGTTTCACGTTTTAACTCATCCCTTTAGGACTACATAGGAAATTGCTGTTTATCTGTTGTTTTATGTCACAAGGTGACTATGAATGTCTTTTTAAACCCTACTGAAATTCCCTTGCTCTTATTCAAGACAAGTCTGCTTATTTATGTAGAGACAAAAGCACTAAATAAAGTTGAGTAGTTTTCAACATCCTGGCTCCAGATGAGAGTGAAATTTTCTTCTTAGTGTTTATTTCCTTTCTTTGAACAGAATTTTCTTTGGTGTGAAAAGTAAATTCCAACTATTAGCAAGGTTTCTGTTTAACTAGTCTTGGGTCTCAAGACATGGGATATATGTCATCTGTTTTATTCTGGATTTTGGATCAGCACAGTATCAAGACTCTTATCAGAAGGCTAACAGATGAGATGCTGCTGAAAAAAGTTAAACAAAGCTATCAGGTTGCTGTCCTCCTTGAATTTTTAAGAACATAGCTGTTTGTATCTGTGCTTGTGTGTGTTTGTGTGTGTATGTGCACATGTGTCCACATGTGTGTGTTTGTACACGTTAAGATGCACAGTTTTTGGTGCTTCTTTTTCCTCTTCATTTTCCCAGAGATGTGCTAACCTAAACCCTGTAGGATGATTTTTATTGGTTTATTTGTAATCTAAAATTACATCAGTCATTCAGCAAAACTGTAACAAATAGTAATCAAATACAGGCTACATGCAATGATTTATAAGGATAAGCCTCATCACTGCAAATTTCTAGGTAAAGCCTTACATGCAATACAAAACTTTCATTTCTTCTCAAAATTCTTCATTTTATAAGTCTGACCAACTCAACAGACTTCTGTAAAACAACATGACGCACTGAATGATATGCATGTACTACAGACTCAAAGGAAAACTGAAGAGCAATTCCATTAACTATATATATATATATATATATATATATATATATATATATATATATATATATATATATATGTGTGTGTGTGTGTGTGTGTGTGTGTGTGTGTGTGTGTGTGTGTGTGTTTGTGTATATACCAACTCCTAGATTGCACTACCGCAGGGTAGGGGGCAAAGTTCAACAAGATGCCGTCTCAGTTATCTGAATTTCGGGTAAGAGGTAATTCTGTTTACTAAAGTAGACCCACACATATTTATATATATATATATATATATATATATATGTATGTAGTGATATATATGTATATATATATATATATATATATATATATATATATATATATATATATATATATATATATAAGGTACTACTTTAGTTGAACAGCACTTTTATCGACATCTGTTTAGCTGACACAATTTCGTTGAATAAACAGATGGTTGACACCTGACAACAAAAGTAGCTGACTGGATGATTCTGCGGGTTGGGGAATTTGCCCTTTTCCTATATATATATATATATATGTGTGTGTATGTATGTGTGTGTGTGTGTGTGTGTGTGTGTGTCTGCAGAGTAGGAAAGACAGATGTTTTTGGCAACTGTGTGCACACTTTATTATAGTTGTAATGATCACGGCTATAACCTACCACATACCATGTACATTGCAACATACAACACTTGCTTTATTAAAAATAATTTATATTTATTTTGTGTAATAAGATGCACTACAATTAAAAAAGTATATCTTTGCCATAATTAGTAGTTGAGTATTTTATCAGATGACTTTTCTTGGATGGATGCGGGTTTCACTTTTTGACAGAGACCTAAATTCTAGAAGATGGCATACAATTCCAAATGTTCTGAACATGTCCTAGCTAATGATGACCAAGTTTGGGTAAGTACGAGTTAATTACAACTAAGATTTTGACTGTATTAGGATTGGAATTCACCACAGAAAATTTAGTCAAGCTTTTGAAATGCATAATTGCAAGCAACTATGACAAATGCTGACCATAATACTAAAATACATTTCATATTTTTTTCTTGTGGAACAATACTAGATCACAAAGATTATGGCCTACTTTTGAATGACCTTAGTCATTAAAACACACGTATATTTGAGATTTTGGACTGCATAGATAATTCAGTCCAGAGCTAATAAACTGTTGCTGCTTGACTCAGTGCTGTGATGTACACTTGTGCCTAAGAAGAGAGTATGGAATGCATCATTTCTCTCCAACTGCATAAAAGATACATAAAGTTTGTTTGTGTCTTTTGGCTTTTCCCGGTTAGGGATCGCCACAGCGGAACTCTGGTCCGCTAATAATTGGCAGTAGATTTTTACGTACTGACTTGCCTGGCCTAACATACAACCTTCAACGAAGGAACGCCCATTCACGCATGTCGCTACACAGAAGATGCTCTAACTGAGAATCGAACGGGCAACGTCTAACTGTGAGGCAACAATGTTACCGCAGCACCACCATAAAAGATACATAAAGTGCCAAGGTGAAAAAAAAGACATGTTTGTGCACATCTGTAATGCTTAAACATATAACACAGATGTCTATGACAGAGGATTTGTGTGTGTATGCATGTATGTGAGTGAGTATGTGTGTGTGGGTATGTATGCACATGCATTTGCTTGTTGTAAGATGTGACTCTTTCTTAGAATCCTGGATGACAGACTTAAACCTGGAATTAAATTGTTGGTAGTTGTTTTCAAATGATAATCTGCATGGGAAAACTGCAAGAGACTAGCACAAGTTATTTATCATGAACGTTGAAGAGAAAATAAATTGCAACAGAGATGTGATGACAAAAGATTGGATTCAATCAGATGAATTAAAAAAATAGTTTAATTTGTCTTGGGATGAAGTGTGTGTCATAGTTGTTCTCTTTATTTTTATAAAATTATTTGGTCATAGTCCTGTTAATAGAGACAGCAGGGATGGATAGTGGAACCTGCTCATAGAACATAATGTATGGATGTCTCTAAATAAGGCAAGTGGATATCTCTTACTGAACATTTTGACCAGCCCAACACAATCCACTGGCAGAAAGCTAGCCTGTCTGGAATAGGGGGATAGAGCTGTTACGTCAACCCAGGTGACCTGATTTTATATATCAGTTTATGCCCTGGAAAACCCAGATAGGGGAAGATGAAAGAGAGTGTCTGAAGCTGGCTTCCCCAACCCAGGGAAAGGTAGTGGTAGATTTTCAGTTATGCAGTATCTGCTATGGGAAGGGAGGTGTGTGCAGTACTATAATGAGTAGGATCAGGGACAAAGGGCTAGTTACTCAATGATAGTGGTCATCAGCAGTGTGTGCTTCAGAGAACAGATGTGCAGAAGGACCATATAAGACACACAGCAGTGAAACTGGTTCTCATGTCTGCCTAGAGGTGCCGGAAGCTGTTGAAGTCCAGGGGAGGGATGGTGAGAGGGGCACTTAGTGATCTAAAAAGGGCAATTTTTTAAAATTGTTTACTACCACAACATAGGTTCACTTGGAGGACATTTTACACTTAGCCAATTTCCTTTATAGTGCTTGAATTAACATTTCCTGATTGGTCTTACCTATCCCGTGGCTGATAATTGTATATTAGCCCTAGTGAGAATAAATGTGATCACACTGTAGATAATTTGAGGGGACCCATGTAAGGGATGCAGCATTTAGGAATTGCCTCCATCTATTAGTGGCATGAGAGGCAATCCTGGATTACATTTTCTATTACCCATCCTTAGATCAAAGTTGCATTTGTATATGGACAGGGATGAGCTTTGTTTTACTTGAATGGATATTCTCTTCTAGAAGTGTGGTAGCCTGTGTGATATATGTCCATCTCTCTACAACATTCAGTTTAGATACCTGGACTGAGTATTTCTGATGCCATTTGACTTGCTGATGTTCAGTAGGTCCATCTAGTAATGGAGTAATTCGTATTTCCAAGATTCAACTTAACAAATGTAAATCTATCTCTATCATCTGTATTTACCTTCCCCCAGGCAATAACACTAACATCCTAGAGGATATTCTTAGTTGGCTTTCCACTACCTACCCACAAGAAACCATAGTACTTGGTGACTTTAATATCAACTTGAAGAGCTGTACCTCCGAACAGCCTTCTACTCATATTAACCTATACGGCTTTACTCAGACCATTACATCCCCCACAAGGACCAATAAACTTAATAACAAAGAAAGCACCCTCAATTGGATACTCATAAATAGTCATCACCAAAATTACAAAGTAGGGACCCTCCCTGTAGATATGAGTTACCATTCACTCACCTTCTTAATCAGATATAAGAGTGACATTCCAAACCCAACCACCTATAGGACCATAAGAACCAACAAAGATTTTAACCCTGACAGCTTCCAAAAAGAACCTATGGCATGTGATTGGTCACCCCTGAAACAGCTACCATTAGAAGAATCAGTGAAATACTTTAATTCAAAATTTTTAGCCATTCTAGACTACCATGCACCAACATGTACAATTAGAATGAGGATAAAACCAGCCCCATAGCTCTCTAAAGCTACCAAACACAAAATCCTCCTTAGAAAAAAGCTCTGGGCCAACTGGCGTACTACTAAAAACCCTGCTGATCAAGTAAAGTTTAGACAGCTAAGAAATGAGACAAAAAAGCCATACTGTTAGACAAACAGAACTACTACTTTCAGCTCCAACAAATCTACCAAAACAAACCACAAAAAAGCTGGTCAGGCATCAATAAACTCCTACACTCAGGCCATTCAGCTCCAAAAACCTACCAAAACAAACCACAAAAATTCTGGTCAGGCATCAATAAACTCCTACACCCAGGCCATTCAGTCACGCCCACTCCTCTAGGCTCTGATCACAATAGTCCCAAGCAAATAACCAATACCTTTAACACTTTCTTCACTGAGACCAATCAATCTCTAGCCAATCAGCTATCCCCTGACACCCCATCTTCACCCAACTCCAACTCTAACCCATCCCCATCTTTTCACTTTCAATCTGTTCCTACATCCCTTGTCTGCACACTTATTCAAAAACTTAAACCTACCACCCTCTCTGCAGACCTGCTCCCTGCATAATATCTGCAAAAAGCTGCAAAAGCCATAGCCTACCCCATATCTATCCTAATTAATAGAACCATTACTGAAGGAGCCATCCCAACAATCTGGAAAATTTTGCATATTATCCCCTTGCATAAAGGAGGTAACTCTAATGAATTATCAAACTATAGACCTATAGCCATATTATCTCCACTGGCAAACATCATGGAGAAATGCATTCATAAACAACTGTTAAACTACCTATTAGAAAACAACTTACTAGCTAACTGTCAACATGGTTTCAGACCATTTCATAGCACCACTTTTGCTCTTTTATCCTTCTTTGACTGTATTAATAAAAATTGCAATAATGACACTCTATCCTCTGCCCTATTTATCAATCTATCAAAAGCTTTTGATATGGTTAACCACACCTTACTCATAAAAATACTCAAAACCTGTCACTAGACACACTAGCTATACAATGGTTCCAATCTTACTTAAACAACAGGCAGCAGGCTGTACTATGGGAAAATAACTTATATTCTCACCTCCCAATTGCCCTTGGTGTCCCTCAAGGCTCCATATTAGGTCCTCTTCTATTTTCTATTTTTATAAATGACCTACATTCTGAAATACCTCAAGCTACCTGTATCCAATACATGGATGATTCCACGTTAATATGCTCTGCCACTTCTCCAGCAGATCTACAGTCCCTAACCCAAAACATGTTTAATACAGTTGAAAAATGGCTACTACACCGATGTTCCATCTTAAACGCCAAAAAAACAAAACTGCTACTATTCACTCCAACCCATAGGGCCCCCCTCTTAATTTTAATGTCACATCAAGCATATGGTACTACCATATGTCCTGATACTACTAGAAAACTACTTGGGGTACTAATAGACAACAACCTTACCTATAATTCCCATATTAACAATACTATAAAAACAGTTAACAAAAAATTGGGTTCCCTCTACAGGATCAAACCCTTTCTGACCCCGCTAGCCAGGACCACTGTTGCCCATACCCACTTAATCTCTACCCTTCTTTATGCTGCCCTATATATACTAAACTGTGTAAAAGTAACTTGAACAAGCTGGCTATGTCCTACAACAATATTGCCAGATTTCAACTGGTTCTACCTACAGAACCCATTATTGTAACAATCTTCAACAACTAGGATGGTTAGAGTTGCCAAATCTACTACTATTTAACCAACTAACAGTTGCCCACAAAATCCTATATCAATCTACTAACACACCTACACTTACAAACCTTATCACCCTGTATAATAACCTCAAGACCCTACACTCATCAAATAAACTACTTGTACAAATAGGTAAAACTAACAATTTGGCTGGTGATTCTCTGTTCAATAATAGTGTTGGCAAAACCTGGAACTCCCTCCCCAATGATCTAACCTCCCTTTCCTCTCTAACCTTATTTAAAAGCAAACTGAAGCCATACTTTAAATCACAGTGGTTATGCTCCTGTGCTTACCCTGATTAACTACCTCCCTTACCTCTGGTTATTAATCTCCATACCTGTATAAGCTAGTTACTTTTCTATTAACAATAAAGAGAGTGTGATTTAACTGTTTAAAGTGTTATTAGAGATTTCTTTGTATAACTAACCATAGCAGATATGTACTAAGATTTTGTAAGCAGAATCACAAGGTATTGCAAAAATCTGCTATGTACCTCCATTTGTAAAATGTCATTTACTGTAAATATTACTGTGAGTTGTGGAGCTTATCTCCCCGGGCCTCTACTGAAAATGGACATATATCCAGTTGGACTAGCCCGGTCAACAAATGCAAAATAAATAAATAAATAAATAAAGATCTGTATTGGGTTGGAGGATGCCTTGTATACCAGACATGTCACGTCTAAGCACTCTGTAAATACCGAGTAAAATGATAAATCTTTGAGGTGGTCCATGCAAGACCTATTGTTTAGGACTTGTATCCTTTTAGTAAGGTATCTCTGTGGGTATTACAATTGTTACATGGGTCTGGACAGATACATGCCAAAGTGAGCATTATACAATGATTGGCCTAATGAGGGCTTTGTAAAGGGGGACAATAACATCTCTAGAGCTAGTCACAATCAATTTATTTATAAGCTGTGCAATATAGAAAGATTTGGGCAGGATTCACAAAGCCTCCGTGTAAGAGATACAAGGCTTACACGGAGGCTGCAGTTAAACGGTGTGACGTCAGCATGTCATGCATATGCATGAGGGCATGCTGAATCACACCTAAGGCTAACACGGTCCGTGGAAGACAGTAGGGGGCGTGTCCGTAGGCCGAGCCCTGCAAGCGGACACGCCCCCAGAAGAGTAAAAGTGCCCAAAGTAAACACCCAAGACAGAGTCCATGGAAATGTGAATAAACACAACACAACACATGCCCCCACAGACTATGAACATAAAATATATAAATGAACATGTTACATTTTTTTTTTAAATTGTAAAGATGTTTGCCCGTGAGTGTGCTCGTTTGCGCGGGCGTGCCCGTAGCTCAGCCACAGTTAGCAGTAAGTGGAAAAGCATATAAGAACTAACTATGCAAAGTATGCCAAAAAGCAATAGCGTAGCGGTAGAGACGTCGGCTGAAGAGCAGGCAGTCATGGTTCGAGACCCCACAACATCAATTTTTATTTTTAGTAAAATAAGCACGAAACAAGTCCCTGACATATATGTACACATATAAAATTATATTTTATGTAAAATGTAATGAAATAGGCCATTTATTTTGAAGAAATGTGAGATAACAAAATAATAAAAAATGCCAGATGTGCCTATAGCTGAGCTACACTTTAACAAGGTGAGTTTATCTGCCCGTAGGTGAGCAGTGATTTAACAGGTGTAATATGAGTGCCTGTAGGTGAGCAGTGGTTTAACATGCTGAAACTGTGTGCCCCTAGCTGAGCTGAGCGTAATATGCGTGCTGACAGCCAAATGAAGCGTAACCCATTTGCGCGGAGCTGCGCGCCACGCCAACAAGCTAACCGACGGGCAACGTTGAGCAAGCTGTAACAAAACTGCCTTTACACAAACACACCTCCTAGCCTGTCTAGACAGTCATAAAATATAAAAAGCAGTGGCCAATTTCGAACCCAGGATACCATGCACCATAGTCAAGGTACTGAACCACTAAGCCATGACAGCTGTACTTAGAAATGCAGTAATAGCAAATATATAGGAATGAATAGAAAGTGGAGCATGACAAAGCAGGTTTTGTGAAGTTGATACAATTCCAAAATGGCCAATCACAGATAAGTGCGGGAAAATGGCATATATAAGCCCCATAGGCGGGAATACACAGCATAAATGATTGTAGAACTAACTTGCAGCCAGAATGTCAGGAGTAGGTGAGGGTAGTTGCTTTCGAGCACAGAGGTGGGGCATTGAGGAGTTCAGATATATGGTCTGGCTCATAGTCCACAATCATGAGGCCCAACTCATGCAGGGCCAGGTCCTGTGGGGAGCATATAGGGCTGAGGCATGGAACCGGTTGGCTCATGATCTCACCAGTGCCACAGGGATTCCAAGGACTGGTGAGCAGGTCCGTCACCACCATGCGGACCTGAAGAGACGTAAGCAGGACCAATTGAACCTTTGGATCCAGGAGGCCCGGCAAATGCCCAATGCCCCACTACTGAGTAAGTTACATTTAATTATGTATGTAAGAAATTAAACTAGCTGATATTATGGAGATGTGTATTCCAATATTACTTCATTTATATTACAGCTGCAGGTGTCCGTTCTGCGAACCGCAGAGCCTATGGCAATAGGCTGGTGCGGTTGCGCCACCAGGCAGGTCAGTAATCCTCTCCCAGTAACTGTAAAGAAATATAAATGTATGACAGTTAGCAAAAGAGTGCAGTGTAGTCACTAAGTAATAAAATGTGCAAGTAACAGTGTAAGAGTGTTTGCAAGTATTGCTTGATTACAAAAGTGTGTTGCAGTCTGTAATCCAAACAGAAAAATGAAAATGTCTGAAATAAAGTCTGAAATAAAGATGCCCCACCTGTAATATAATAGTACACAACCTGCAGCAGGCTGAAAAGTACAGCTGCAGAAGATGAGCAAATCACATGTGTGAAATATATCCCTGTTGAAATACTGAAACATGACAGAAGTGAGACTGCTGGAAAGGATTGTAATAACTACAGGTAAAACATGTCAATAAAGCCTAGAAGTAAGTACTATCCTGAATAGTAAAATGAAAACAAGTGAGAGAGTGTGAGAAAGAGTTATGAATCCACCAATAAAGTAGTAATAACCCCTGAATAAAGTATACTGCAGTCAGTACAGAATGAAATGAATGTGACAAGCAGAACCAAACTGCAAAATGTGTTCAAAGTGTTGCTGCAGCTGGAATATCTATCCCAAAATCTGGATATGTTGCTCTCAGTCTGCAATATGCAGATAGTATGATTGTCTGAAATACCAAACATCCACAGTTGTCTATAGCTATATAAAGCAAATGTAGCAGGATGATGTAGCTGAACAAAGCCAGATATGAACGTGTATGAATAACAATAAAATGTATATTGATGTAGCAGTAACAGTCCTATCACCAAACTGAAGTAGTTATCATATAGGAAACTGTAGTTAGAACAGTAGTGTGTATATATCTGCAGCTATTAGAAATGTACAGCATATGTATTGGTATTGAAGGTGTTAATAATATTTTCTTCACCCCACCCTATAACCACATATAATCCATTCCACGTGAAATTGGTATGTGCAATCACAATTAACACCTCTGGACATTTGTCCTGTTGGGTCATAAATATTTGCATGTACGTTGATGCATCTGCCCTGTTCATACATCCAAACCTGATGGCCTGTTGCCATCAATCAACCCTGCATGTTGTTGGACTGTGTATTGCTGTTCAAATTATGCATGTGTTATGCTCACTGTTCAATGGTGTGAATATCTGGGTGTTTGGTTAATGGGAATACTAATGCATGCTTTTACAACTAATTGCGAATGGTATTGTATGTTACTAACCCAAACTGTCATGACATAATGCAAAACATAGGATGACAGGGAAGGCAGGTTCCAGCGGACCCACCTCTCCCACCTCAGCTGGCGAGTGCACCTGGCACTCATGCCCAGTCTGGACCCTCCTCCGGTGGCCCTGTGCCACCTGCAGGTGGAAGCGCTGCAGGGGATGGGGCCCGTCCCCCCTCTGCAAGTGTGGCCAGAGGAGAACCACCACTCACCCTCCGTAGTGTCTGGACTGTGGTGCGTAGGGAGATCCGGGACTCTGTTCTTGGGCCCCTATGCCAGCTTGAGGCACAGATGGCACAACTTACGGGCATGCCTGTTGCCCGGCCAACACAGCCCCCAGCACAGCCCCGTCCTGGGCATTGAAGGAACAGTGGCAACTGCCCATGGGCGGGGATATCAGTTCCACTGTTGCCATCTGTGGGCTCATGGGCTCTGGATATCCAAACATCCGTCCCCGTCAATTGTGTAACCCCCCCCACACGTGTCATACACTGCCCCTGTATGCGTCTTGTTTGTCTTGTCTGTTGACCTACTCAACCTACCTCCCCAGCTATACCGACTTCCTTTACCTGACATACCACTCTCACCTGAAAAAAAAAAAAAAAAGGGCACTCTGTACCCACAAAAAAATTACACCCCATACATAGCTGCCCATTCTGCACACGTCTGCTGGACATGGAAACTATCAATTACAATTGGCTGTACAACAAGTATTATTGTTGTCCTGACACCTCTCTCAGGGGTGGAAGGTTTCAAATGTCACACCAAATTACAAACATATGCACAGCTGTTGCTGATGAAGAAATGGGCAGCTATGGGCCTTACCTACATCCCTCCTGCAAAACCCAAGCTTGTTTCCCTACTGTCTTACCCTCTTTGTGACCCCTTTTTCACCACTTTCCTGTCTCCCCATTTTCATTTCTTTCAAAGAAAATAGCGCGGGTGTGCGCCAGAGTAAGCACTGTTAAGCGGTTGTAAGTGGGTGTGCGCGGAGCTGAACGCCAGTGAGCATGTGGGAGCTCTGCACAAACCAGCGCTAACCTGGTTACAACTGCTTAAAAGTGCCTTAGTCACTCTGATTGACAGGTCCTGTAGTCAGTTCAAAAGCAAAATAAAATCCCACTGTCAGTCCCGAACCCAGGACCTTGGAAACAGTAGTCTGCATGACTTACCACTAAGCCATGACTATTATATAAGAACATTGTGCTAAAATAAATATATCATGTAATAGTAGGAATGAATGTAAAGGGAATATAGGATGTGTAGTACACAAAGCATGTCATGTATACTCACTGTCAAATCTAGTGGATTTCTATAATAGTAGAGTGTGAACAGAAACAGCCATGCTAGTTGGTAGCTAGTAGGTAATAATATCAGTTAATGTACATATATAAATGTATGTATATTTACATATATATATATATATATATATATATATATATATATATATATATATATATAGTTGTAGGTGTCAGTGTGCATACACACTTAGTACAGGAAACAGGAGAGAGGAATGGAGAAATGTGAATCTACAACACAGCCTGAATCATGAGAGAGATACTAACCTTTACACTCACAGAACAGTGTCCACAGCATACCAGCATGGTCCCCGCCCTTACAATCTGAAAGGGCAACGCCTATCTCACATACCCTTTTATAGCACTGTCCAGAAATCACAGTGAGAACTGCAATCAGTACACAACTGGCTGCATGCAATTAGCAAATGCTGGCTTACAACTGATGCAGAGGCCATCACATGGACTTATGCAGATACCTACAAAAGCATCCTGTACTCTCACTCCACACATGCAATACTTTCATTGCACCGTCTGGAGGCAGACAGAGAGAGAGAGAGAGAGAGAAAGAAAAAAAAAAAAGAAAATAAGAACACAAACAAAAACACACGTTACACAAACTAAGTTGAAGCTGTCAGCAGTGCCAGTACCAAGCTGGGCTAGCAGCAGCAGGAAGCTATAGTAACGGTAACGCAACCAGCTGCGACAAACACAGGTAATGTAAAGTAACAAGTTAATAGTCTACATACTGTGAACCCTCCATATGTGTCATTGGTCTGTATCTATAGGTATGTCAATGTGATAAGTTGTGTGCACGTAGTTTCACCCAAGGGGGATGACTATACATTACATGTCATTCAGTGTTAGGCCATGATCCTGGCACCAGTTGTCCGTTTCAGTGAGGCCTGTCTGTAGGATGTGTGTCAGCTGGTGTAACGACTATGGCGCTTAGTTCGCAGTCATCTGGGAACTTTATCATCCACAACCCGCACATGTTTGCTTTCACATCTGAGAAGTAAATGCCAAATAAGAGGGGTCCTAGGACAGAGCCCTGTGGGATATCACATGTGACTGGCATTGAGTCTGACATGGCTCCTGCAATATCGATATTATGGATTCTGTATGTCAACCAGTGTGCAACCCATCATGTGACATATGCAGTAACATGTAAGCCAATGAGCTTGTCTATGATGCCTGAGTGGAGTACTGTGTTGAAGGCCTTAGGCAAGTCCAGGTAGGCTGTATGGACTGCGTTGCCCTCATCAATGGCTGTAGTGACTGTTTTAAAAGGTCAACCAGGTTCAAAAGGCAGGATCAGCCCATCACAAAGGCAAACTGGGTGGGATCAAGTGTCTGCAGGTACCCAATATCGCTGTATATGCATCCCATAATGAATCATTCCATAGCTTTGCAGAGCAGGCTGGTTAAGCTTATGGGGCGGTAGTTCCCAGGGTCAGTAGAGGTGCCTCCTTAGTGGAGTGGGACCACTGTTGCTGTATGCCAGTGTTCAGGTACATATCCCGTAGTATGGCCAAGGTTAAATATCAGTCTTATATGCGGTTGTATCTCCTCTTGGAGTTCACGTAGCACACATCCAGGGATACTATCAGGTCACATTGATGCTGGGTGTTCTGCTTTGCTGAGGGCGGCCCTCACCTGGACATCTGAGATGATAGGGAGGTTACATTCAGCTGTGATAAGTATTTCTAAGTGTGGGGAGAAGGAGGGATACGTGCACTGAACCTGTCTGCCAGAATGTTGCCAATATCTGTGTGTTCAGTGAATGTTAAGTAGGTGTGTAGTAACTCAGAGCATATCTGAGGCGTTTGGTCCATATGTCTAACATAACTGAAGAAGGCCTTGTGGTTATCTATAGTGTTCATGGCCATTTCCCTCCCAGAGTAGGCCGTGGATGTTGTTATGAGAGACCGTAGCTTATTACCAGTGCTGACCACAGATGCCTTCCCTTTATGTGAATCTGCTCTGTCCTGCAGTAGCCTCCTTCTATCGTTATACAATCTGCCTTTGGCTGGGGTCCACCAGACAGGATGCCTAACCTTTTTGCATAGGGTCTGGGTTAGAAATGTGTGTGCATGTTCCATGCATTCTTTGGGATGTCCCTGGGAAGCATTCGCAAAGGGGTCAGCAGTGTGGGTTGTGGCTTCCACTGGCCCAGTGGGCTGCATGGATACCATGTCAGTCCTAACAAGTGAATATCTGTCTAATCACATATATATCAAAGTAGTCTACTGTGCTGGTGGTGGTGGTGGTGGGATATGTATATCCAGGCCGAGTAATTTGTGTCCAGATCACACTAGTGGAAGGCGTTCCACATACAGTACCTTGGTATGAACCCCCAGAGTGAGGTTGTGCATTGGACCTGTCTCAGTGTGCTGACCGATGGGACATGCTACTATGTTTTATGGAATGTGGCAGGTATTGTTGCACAGGTGTTGGCTGAGCACTGGTATCTGGCCATGTACTTGTGTATCCACCAAGAGACACACACGTGCTACATATGGGAGTAGTAGTATATCACTAGAGTTGAGTATCATGTATAGTATGTGTGCCATATATTGCTGACATAGTCTGCTGATATCCTGTTTGTGTTCTCTTCCAGGGACATGGCGCGTCAGCGAAATCCTGCCTACTCTGCTGCAGAAGATGAAGAGATACACCAGAGCCTGGTGCGGGATTATGACATACTGTTTTCCCGCACCAGCCAGAATCAGCAGGAGAGGGCTGCACTGTGGCAAGACCTTGTCCGTAGGGTAAATGACATTGGCACGCATAATAGGACATATGAGCAGGTACGACATCACTGCAGTGATTTAATCAGAAATGTCCGTCAGCGTGCGTCGGATATCCACAGGCAACAGGTCGCCACAGGAGGTGGGGTGGCCACACATCCCCCCCTCACCACATGGAGCGTGCAGGTAATATGCCATATGTACACTTGACTGTTCTGTACACTGTTAGTTTATGCATGTGTAAGGTGTGTCCGTGGTATGTAGCTGTCAACATAGTATGTAATTGTGCAGGTGTGATATTGCCAATATCAGCAGCTGACATGTGAAAGGCAACTGGTGTACTACTGCACTGTATCATACGCAGTATCAATGGCACAGTTGTGCCCACTGACATTAATCCCCTCATTTCTGCAGGTCCATCCGGTGTTACAGCAAAGCAGCCCATCCATGCTGGTGAGTGTGTTTTAACAATACCTATAATAGTCCTGATAGTGCCAGTAATACTAGTGTAACTCAGTAGTGCTCTGTGTGTATACTGTGGGGTGTGCATGTGTGCATGTGTGCATGTGTGCCTGTGTCCATGTGTGCATGTGTGCATGTGTGCCTGTGTCCACGTGTGCATGTGTGCATTTGTGCATGTGTGCCTGTGTCCACGTGTGCATGTGTGCATGTGTGCATGTGTGCATGTGTACCTGTGTCCACGTGTGCATGTGTGCATGTGTGCATGTGTCCATGTGTCCACGTGTGCATGTGTGCATGTGTGCATTAGTGCATCACTGGTAACATTGTGTAGACATTGTAAACTGTGTTTCCTGTCTTCCTCCCACAGGTTCTGGTGCTGCTCTGGTGTCCTGCAGCAGGGAACCTGAATCTGGTGCCACAGGTACTGATAATGATGATATCTGTGTAATGGCACAAGAAGGTGTGCCAGGTTCCGTCATTGGTCAGCCAATTGACAGTACACAGCTGTCAACCCCATCATTGCGCACAGTCATCCTGCCAGTACATCCTATGTCACCATTGTCCCTAGGTGATGGACAGGATACAGTGGGCATTGACCAGGGTAATGTGGTATCTGTGGCACATGCTTCCCCACACAGCAGCCATGGGCAGGGTCCTGCGATGGTACCACACAGACAGTTGCCCATGGGTTCTCATGGGAGCATCCGTGGGCGTACTGCCTCTGGCAGACATGCCCAAAGAGGTCTGTCAACCTCAGCTATGTTTCAGGCTGTCATGCAGGCACAGTCGCGTATGGAAAGGTTCACCAGACAGGGTCTGAGGGAGCTGAGAGCATGTCACACAGCCATGACTGACAGTATGCGTGACATCGCGGATGCTATCCGTAATTTCACCGATGTCATAGACAGACGTTGTGGGGACATATTACAGCAGTTCCACAACCACATGTCCATGAGCCAGGGCAGTCAGCGCGGATGACAACAGGCCTGCGGATGCCCCCATAGTGCCAGCAGCAGCCCTAGCAATGCTGGGACTGTGCTGTCATCGGAACGCCCCAGGAGACCACGTGCACGTGGCTCTGGACAGTCCCAACAGGGACCTGTGTCCAGTCAACACACTCCCGCTTCTGATGACAGTACCCAGTCTGGCTTAGTACCGGATACGGTCCGTAGCACCCCTGCCAGGCACAGGTACCGTGTCCATGCCCACAGACACTGATCTGTATGACCTGCCAGGTGCAGTCTTTGGCTGTCCACAAACTCCAGTATATGGCAGCCATGAGGTGGAACTGTGTGCATGCATACACACATGCGAAATGTTAACACCTAGGGCTACCACATACACGCACACACTGCACCAACAGTGCCCCACCCTGTACTGCTGTCCCTCACCAACACACATACACACACATGTCAATTGGTGGTATCAGTGGCAGACTCAGGCATACCTAATTCACACCCTGTGCATATGATGAAACTGTGCCACCTCCTGCAATCTCCAACATCAGTGCAGGAACAGGTAAACAAGTTGCTGATGCACAGGGTGACTACATAGAAGTGTATTACTAGTATCATGTTGGTAACAGTACAGTGTGCTGATATGACTGTGTGTATATCCCAGCATGCCTGATGCAGTAACTGTATGACCATCCTGAATTGTTATCTACACCCATAGTAAGTACCATAGTGTAACAGCTGCACATTATTGCATAACGGTGGTAAGGATGTCAACAGATAGCCACATACATAGGTAGCACAGGGGAGAAGCTAATGCAAGTAGTGATAATCAATGATGGACATGTACAGTAATGGTGGCATGTTGCCCACAATGACTATGCAATGTGGATGTTTGCGCATGTTGATATGTGTGCAGTACCAATGTAATACAAATCACAATTAACTATGACATAATATCAGTTCTACCATGGACATCTGAGCTGTGCATTCCTGGGTACATGTTGACAGTTCCTACATATTTGCACTGTTACCTACTGTAAGTGTTACCCCTTCTTTGTTGTTCAATGGACTACTTCCAGCCCTGCTTACTGTAGCTTTGTTTGCATGCATGTTTGCTTGGGGTTCCCTGGAACACTGCTTCCACCTGCAATGCAGAGTTACAGAGCTTCTGTGGACTCCTAGTGACATCTGCATAGCGTATTATACGTATGTCAAGTTTCCACATGACAGAACATCACTGTCTGTCCTGTTCGCATGTACGTTGCCTGTGACACATTGCACATGACTTACCTGGCATTTACCCACGTGTGCAGTCATATATGCCAGTGCTATGAAATCAGTAGCAGTACACTCACACATACTCACCTTCAGTATGTTGTTCCCCATTGGCCCTATGTGTTGGTAATCACCATGGCAATCACACTACTATGGTAGCATGTGCAAAGGTAACCTGAGAATCACCTCTATGGTCCAGTTGTGGTTTATGTGAGTCATGTGGCAATGTCACAGCTGCCACATGTATGCAGTCAACCCTCTCCCTGGCCAGGAACGTACAACACATGTGTGGGATGCCACCACATAGCCAATCTGGGGACTGAGCACTCTGAACCCAGTACTGCCATACCCTGTCAGGTGGCATGACATACTACAGTGACTGCAATACCAGTCTGACATAGACCCACACTGACAGCAATCCAAACACACTGGGGCATACTTGGAGACTCAGAATAGCATCCTGCCTGAGCATCACACACCTCCGCAGCTGGCACACAGGCATACGTTACGTCGGAACAGAGCACATGCCACACATGGCACACACATCCCATGTGCCACACACTCACAGCCTGTAGGGCTACACAACACACCTGCTACAGATGTGTCAGGTACCTCTCTTGGCCACTGCAGTGGGGTCCCGCTCAACAGGCTGTACATGGTGAAGGTCACAGTGATATGCCTGTGGGGCACTATGGTCCACCACAAAACACATGCATACAGGTCAGTCAGAGGCATGGACACATATGACTCAGTCATTGTCCATGCCACTATGGATGACCTGAGACATACCTCCCTGGACTACATGATGGGGAACATAGTAGGGATCTCTCAGCATGTGGCACGGGCCAGTATGAGCCTGATCTTGGTTGCCATCATACCCTCACCAGGTATGCTACCACAATATATAGGAAGGGTGTTCTATGTCTACATTCTGCTCAATCTCCAATGTCATTCATAGGGTATCCAATGGCTGTCAACGTGTGCTTACATGCTAGGGAAGCCACAATGATTTGCGAGGGGCAGCTTGCACGTGACACCCATGGGCCATTGTATATTGGTGAAGCCCCTTGATACACACATAGTGCCTTTTGCTGCAGGACACGGATTACATAGCCACCTCCGCGGGTATCACACAGGATAGGACACTAACAGTGATGCTACACAACACCAGCAGTGTACACCGCAAGATGCATGCACTGGACACTGTCCTCAGCATGGTGAACTGCAATATCTGTGCAGTACCAGATTCCTGATTCACGGCTCACAGGTGCAACCCATCACTGCCAGGTTATACCTCATACCATGCCTGTCGTCCCCTACACATGTAACACACATGGACAGGGGGGTGGTATCTCAAGGCACCACAGATACACACACCTCCAGGTTGCTGGCACAGCACAAAGCATCAGGCCTATCCATGAGCAGCTAGCAGTGTGTTGGACTGCCCTCTGGTTCATAGCCTGGCACACACAACCCTCCCATACACAGGAAACCGACCTGTCCTCCCTAACAACACTGGCAATATGACAGTCTCTAGAAATGTCTTTATATGGCTGGACTGCATCCAGCCAAACATTGTGCGTGAGCATTACTGTAGCTACAACACACTAGCTGAAAGGTTGCCAGCATGTAGTCACTGAATTGCAGTGTAACAACATGTTACCACTCCCACAACAGGTGGGAACATGCAGCACCTGTTCATCGACTATATGTAGACTATATGGCCCAGACCAGATGTGTATCCCCTGCTGTTGGTATTATACCATATACAACCCACACTGTATAGACACATACCGCGTGCGGCCCATGCACAGTAAGACACAGTCATAATGTTATGCATTGCGAATACCATTTATCCACTTGAGGCACGTGTCAGACATGGTAACTACTGAAGGTCACAGGTATATATGTGTATGTGTCACACACATACATCATGTGTGCATTGCCATTGCTGGTTTAGGCAATGGCATGCATTGTTATGAACAAAAACCCACACATGGTCATATTGTGTGACACAACCACACGTGGCAGTTGTGGGGTTCCAAAACATACCTATCTGTGCTCTGACAGTGGTAATAGACCCAGTAGCGGAGCGCACTATTGGCATTACTGGGCAAGTAGCCCTGTTTGGCTGTACTGATAGTGTGGTGACATCCCCTGTGTTTACTGGGGGAATATGCACACACCTCCAGGTTGCTGGCACAGCACAAAGCATCAGGCCTATCCATGAGCAGCTAGCAGTGTGTTGGACTGCCCTCTGGTTCATAGCCTGGCACACACAACCCTCCCATACACAGGAAACCGACCTGGTAGTATTTGCCAAAAGGATCTGTTCTCTCACACTTGCAATTGCAATTACACACACTAACCCCCCTCCACACACACTGGGCAGTTGCAGGATTCAAACCCCTACCTAATTATGTTATGACACTCGTGACAGACGCATTAGCAGAGCGCGCTATTCGCATTACTGGGAGGTTTCCCTTCTCCTGCTGTACTTATAGGGTGCTGACATCATCAGTGCTTAGAAAGGGGAATGTGCATCCTGTAGAGTGTTTTCCCAGTTGCCAAAAGGGACACTTCCCTCACACAGACTTACACACACAACAACCCCGCTCACCCACACACACACACACACACACACACACACACACACACACACTGAGCATTTGCATGGTTCAAACTTCTACCTAACTATATTATGGCACTTGAGGGAGACGCATTAGCAGAGCACGCTATCCGAATTACTGGGCATCTCTTCTGCACCTGCAGTATTTATAGGGTGCTGACATCTTTATTTCTACAGAGGTATGTACATCTAGTACTACCTGTCAGGTGGGGGATAGCATATATATGCATTTGCAGCCACCTACTTCAGGGTCAGATATTCACATCGCACTGGCAGGTTATGTTCTATACCATGCTTCGTGACCACAGGACCTGTAACACACAACACAACCAGTCCAGAACACCACTCCCACATCCAGGACACACACTTTGCTTCCCTGGGAACAGTGCCGGGATATGCAGGTGTTCACATACACCATTCCAGTTGTTAACATCAGGTACAGGCATATTGTGTGTGGGAACTACTCAGGCCTCTACAACATTACCCTACAGCCACTACAATTTGTGGGTCCATGTGCTATGGCAGAACCACTCACCACAGCCACATGGGGGAATACATATTGCACCTGTCCATCTGCAACATGGGTACTCACTGTTCCACACCAGAGGTAGACCACCATTGTTGATATCTGACCATACCCACCTTTCCCTGGACATCCATATCCCATCACCACCCCCAGGCAAGGTTGTAACTGCAAACAAACTGTATTTAACACAAGCAGACTCTACACTTGTGAAGACTGGGGTGGACGACTTCAAAGGACCCATGCTGGGGGACTATACTGGCCACTCTGCATAATCCTTGACAATTGCATTCTATGAGCGTGTGTAAGGTTTGCATTGATCATGCTATCCCACATATACCCATGACTGCTCCACAACAGGACACCTGTCAGGTGTACACCAGCCATATATGAGCCGTCCAACAGACAGAGTGAGCTAATACATTGCAGAGCTGTAGCCCACAGAGGGAGGACATCTCTGAACAGTACCGGCACGACACTTCAATCACACATAATCATCACAACGCAGTGTTGACAGTGGAATTGTCCAGACAATGCAGATAGGGCTCCCCTCAGCCTGTTATTGATGCCCACTTACTGTTAGAGGTCCTCAGCAACCCTCTTCCAGCACACACCAACAACATGGATGTGGCTTAGCACATTCAAACCCTGGGATCTCCACTGTGTCCCTGCTTGACAGAGGCACAGCACACTAGCCTCACACGTTGCCTTATGTGACCTACTTTACAGTGGCACAGTAGTCTACTGTACTGGGGATGCAGATGCCAAGCACACTCTGGCTATGCTGTCATTCCCTAGGGCAAACAGCCTAGTATTGACCTCTACACCCATATGTTTAATTGTCAGATGCACAATATTTGTTGCTGTTATACTGTTTGCAGGTCTTTATTGCCATAGCATTCCCTGTTCCTATGAACAACTTGTGTATCTGTGGAAGATGTTTGAATATGAGGGTGATCCACTATATCACTTATGTCTCTGTAGTCATTTACTGTGTGCACTGGGCAGATTGCTGTGCTGTGGTTGGTTCCTGGAATGACACGTACAAATACCAGATATGTGTGGCCAACTGCTAAACGGAGATATGGTCTAAGTGTGTGAGCATGCCCAGTTCAGCCTTTCCATGGCATGTTGTCTGACATATGCCTCATTTATCAAAGTGTGCGAGCATGCCCAGTGTGAGCTTTCCATATGTTGAACTCTGCAGTCAACCACATATTTGGGTGAGTGTGAACTTCAACAATATCTCACGTTTATGGTTGTGTGTTGGGTGTCATGTTGTGTACTTACTGGCCAACTGCTTCGTGTCTGACCACAACAGGGATTATACTGTGCCTGCAGGGATTGCATGGGATACTTTGCATACAGTTGTCAACATCCTTTCATAATTACCTAACACTGTAGTACCGTATAGTGTACTGGTTCAGTACTTTCACTGTGGTGGACAGTATCCTGGGCTTTAGTCCTATCACTGCTTGACATCTTCATAGTGAGCACAACAGACTGTGTAGGGGCCAGTTGTGCACATATGACCATGTTGCATTATGTTCAGATATGGACTACCTACACCAGGCTTGTCCAACATTGGTAGTGTATTCCACAACATAGGTGGACATTGGCAAACACTAGCGATGTGCCCTAGGCCATTTCTGATGCTAGTCAGAGAGTGTGTTTGTCCTTCGACACACATTGTAACTGGAGTTTGCCATGACATATGTCATGGTTAGTATACTGTGCCTCTGTCTACCTGTGACATAACAGTGATACCCAGGGTAAACCTACCATCTCCCATCCACTCATCAAGATTCCTCTTGAGGGGTGTCGATGGGTGACTCTCTGGCTAACCTGTACTGGGAGTTTACTCAAGAGTGGGGGTGGCTTCTGTGTTATGGATCATTCAGTACAGCTTGTCCTATGTATGTCAGTGCTGGGGTTCAGGTTTCTCATGTGCATAGCTCACTGCCATTCAGATTGTACAAGGTGCAGCATGTTCATTGATTCCAGCTTGGACATGGCTTCATACATCAGGCACAGCTTGCCTCTGGGTGGGCAGTATGGCAGTGTGTGGAGCTGCAGTTTGTTTAATCAGGCAATACATGGCATCTGTTCATGCTCTTTGCTACTCCTGGTGAGGTACTGTTGTGGACTTTACAGCTGATGGAGGTGTCTGCTGAGGTACATCCCACAGGGGCTATTGTAGTCAATTGTGACGCTGATGAAGGATGACTGCAGAGCCACAGTGACCTCCCCTTATCTAGATCTGACAACCTTCATGATTGGGTGGGTATATGGTATGTTTCTGTGAACACTACAGCCACATGTTTGTCCAATGCAGGATATCTATCACCTTGTGTCCCCAGGTCTCTTATTACATGTTAGGTGCGTAATGGGTTAACACCTGTGTGGTAATTGGTGGGCACTTACTGTATATCCACGGTGGTTGTCTATACACATTTCTGCAATTAGCTTGCTGACATGGTTATGGCACCAGTTGTCTGTTTCTATGTGGCCCTTTTGTGGGTTGCTTGTGTCAGCTGGGGGTCAGATATGGTGGGCAGTTTGTACTCCTCTGCATACATGTTCAGTCACAGTTCTTCCATGTTGGCCTGTACCTATGGGACATATATAGGGAACGGGGGAGGTCCCAGGACCAATCCTTGTGGGATGCCACTTATATCTGGTTTGTAGTCTGATATGGATGCAGCATGTCTGACCATGTCAGTTCTGTCCTTGGTCTGGTTTGCAACCCCTCTACTGACATAGGGGTTTATATTTAAGCTGGTGAACATATCCATACTGAACATGTAGGGTATTGTCTGGAAGCATTTGCACGGTCCAGCTACGCTGTGTGGACCACATTGCCCTCATCAATGACCTTAATGACTGTTTCAAATGGGTCAAACATGTTTAGGGGCAGGTTCTGCACTTACGACAGCCACACTGGGTAGGGTCTGGTGTCAGTAGGTCCCCGATAGCTTTATGTCTGCGGTACATGCTGATCCTTTCCATAGCTGTGCAGACCAAGCTTGTCAGGATCCTGGGGTGGTAGTTTGCAGTATCCATTCAGGCAACACCTTTGTTGTGAAGGACCACTGTTGTTGTACACTGCTCTTTGGGTACATATCCTGTGGCAAGGCTGACATCGAGCAGTAGTGTGATTTGGCATTCCATTCTTCTTGGAGTCCATGTTGGCCTCAGCCCAGGACACCATCTCATACCTTTGCTGCTGTGTGTTTTGCTTTGTAGATGATGGCTGTTACCTCAGCATCTGCAATGTCAGGGGGCCAGCAGTCTGATGGGATAGATATTTTGCATTCTGGGGGGGGGGGGTTGCACTGCACCTGTCAGGTTGTATGTTGGCAATATGTGTGTGTTTGGTATGTTGTTTGTAATATCTGTGTGATTCAGAGTATATCTGTGAATTCCCAACATGGTTCCTACCATCAGCTGAGTAAGCCTTGTGATTATCCTTAGTGTCCTGTACAATTTGTATCTTCATAAGTTCATAGGTTCATACTAGGCTATCCACCCTAGGGCATTAGTAAGCCTAGCCAGAGTGTGTGTGTCTTTCGACGCCCCTTGCTATGTGAATATTATGGCCATTTATGATTTTCTTTACTGTGCCTCTGTCTGGACGTGACACAGTGAAGACCCCCAGTGTACATCTACGATCATCCATCCACTTGGCAATATTCCTGTTGAGGGGTGTCAGTGAGGGGCTCTGCCTAACATGGAGTGGGATCCTGTTCCAGGGTGTGGGGAGCCTCTGGGTTATGTATCTGTCCCTCCAGCACATCCTATTTCATTATGTGTTGAGGTTGACATCTGTCACTCTCACAGCTCCAATGGCTTTGATTTCCTGGGGTGGACCATGTCCATTACTCCTGTGTTGGACATGGCCTTGTACAACAGACATACAATGCCTCTGTGTAGGCAGTCTGTGACTGCATTCAGCTGGGGTGTCTACAGCCAGGCAGCATATGACATATATTTGACACCCTTTATCCTCTTGGTGAGATACCTTTGAGGTCTTCCTAACCACATCCCATATGAGTCATTGTACTAGATTATGGGTCTGATAAGTGAACAGTACAGGGGCACAATGACCTCTGTTGATGTAGATGTGAATCCTTTCATGATACGGTGTCCAATATAGACAGTCTTCCTAGCCACATTGGCATTGTGAGTGTCACATGACAGGTTACTGTCGACTTGTGTCCCTAGGTCCCTGATTACTCCTTGCATACATAATAGTTTACCACCTATGTGGTAATTTGTGAGTACCTTGTTTGGTATTTGGTGGGACATTCATACTGTCCAGTGTCTTCAGGATGTCTGGGTGGGGTTCCTGTGTGTGAGAGTGTGGTCTGTCGCATGCTACAGACTGTACAGCAGTTTTGACTACAGTTAGGTGCACATGGGTGGTCTCCACTGCTTCGTGCATTGTCAGTTACCTGGCCATATGGGTGTCTGTGCTGCATATGGATACTCCCCCTCCTTTGATGTTTTGGTCCAGGTGTTGGGGCCATAACGCATGATATGAGGTATAACCTGGTAGTGCTGGTGTGCTGTCAGTAGGCTTGCAGCAGGTTTCTGTCACTGCACAGACATCAATGTTCTCCATACTGGGAAGTGCCTCAGGAGCATGCATATTGCAGTTTACACATCTGGCATTGGTCAGCATTACCCTTATGTTTCTTACCACTTATGTTTTCTAGGGTGGTGGGTTAGTCTTTTCGGCCTTGCCTACGTACGGCTCTATGGAGGTGGCAAAGGCCTTATCCAGTATCCAGACGCCCAGGGGTAACAGGTGCAAGCCATTGCTGGAACAGCAGCATGGCTTGTCAGGCATGACATCTCAAGCAGACAGACATTAGATCCTCTTGGACTGACAGCTGTAATTGTGCCACCTGTTAAAGCTGATCATTCTGTGTTTGTACTGTGGCATCATTCTTGGTGAGGGTTGGATGCTGCAAACGGCCAGTGTCATACCGGCCTGGAGTACATACTCAGAGAGCTCATCCATGTCTCTTTTCATGTAGTCCAGGGAGGTACATCTCGGGTCATTCACACCAGCATGGATAATGAGTGCATCATATTTCTGCTTGCTTTGGGGTGACCTGCGTACTTGTGTTATGTGGCGTATTGTAGCAGCCTACAGGCAGCTTACTGTACCCTTTCCCTTGTTCAGTCTGGTGAGTGGGACAGCAGTGTGTCTGCCTATACAGACACCTATTACAACAGTATCAGGCATGTTGTTTCTCCTTCTGGCCTGTGACTGTTTGGCACGCCAGCTTTGTGTACTATGTGTTGCATGTGCTATGTTTGGAGGTTGTGGTTACTTGGGGTCTGCTTTGGAGGCCTCTGTTGGTGTGGTGTGTTTGTAATTAGGGCCTCCGGGAATGTTTTTCTGTGTTTATGTGTTTGGTTTACAGTTGTGATAGGTCTATGTGGGACTGGGTTTGTGGTGTATGTGGTTACCTTCTCCTCCTGACTGATTTTGACAGTACTGAGTTGGGGGAGCTCAGCCTCCGGTTTGGATAAATGGTTGCATCTCTCACATATATTTGTATTTGGGGGGAGTTGAGGGTTGTCTGTGTACTTGGTGCAGGTGTAACATTGCCCCAGGATTCACAGATTCTACTTGTTGTAGCTGGCCTTAGTGGATTGTATGTGTGGAGATATTTTATTGCCATACTACTGATCAGTGATTTCTTCCCTTTTTATGTTTGCTCTATCATGTAGTAGCTTCCTCATTCTCTTGCATGGTTTGGTAATGGCAGGAGTCCAGCATGCTAGATGCCTGCGTGTATGGCATTGTGTCTTGTTGGTATTTGTTATTGCATAATCCAAGCATTCCTGGCTGTGTTCATGGAATGCCTGTATAACAGGTTCTATGGTGTGTCCCATATTCTGCACCTGCACAGGGCCTTTAGTGGATTCCACATCAGTTTGGAGGGGTGCAACTTATGCTTTACACATGTTTTTCACTGTGGTTTTCTGGCCAGGGACTGTGGTCAGGATGTGTATATCCGGTGTGATTACTCTATGGTCTGGTCTTACCAGTGAGGGATACTCTTCTCATCTTGCCATCCAGTATGCATGTTGCTGATTATCACATCCAGTACGCTTACCCCTCTTGTGGGAGTGGTACGTTGTTCCTGGGCATTTTGGTTTATGGATTCTGGGAACTTTTCTCCTACTGTGTTGGTGCTAGTATAATGCTCCCAGTGTATGTCTGGGTATTTTCAGTCAACCAATATAATGTGGTTTGGGGGGCTTGATATATTCATGTATTCCAACATAGGCCAGGTGCAGTTCCTGGTGTTAGGACAGTAGTCTGCAGCAGGCTATATACTGGGAGGCGGTTTTAGCCACTGGTACTTGACCATGGCTAATCCATGCTGCTTCTTGTTGTGGTACCAACATGGGGGTGTGGTTATCCTTGACAATTATTGCTAGTCACCCTCCTTTTGTAGCTTGTTCCATGTTTTGAGGCTGTACAGCACAGTATGAGGTGTAACCTGGTAGTGTTAGGGTGCTGATGTGAGCCTTGACCCAGTTTTCTATTACAGGACAGATATCAACATTCTCCATACTGTGTGCGTTTACAATGCACGCATCTTGCTGTTTAGACTTCTGGCATTGGGTAACATTACATCTAGGTTCCTATCCCTTGTGGTACCTATGAAGATGGGTTTGTGTTTTGAGACTTACATATTCAGGGCATGCTGTGGGTACTGACAGCCTTTGCCAGTATCCATGGGGCCTGGACTGATAGGTGCACGCCACCCCTAGCAGGTGGTGCATCATGTCATGCTCAGCATGTCTTCCCAGGCTGAAACACATTGGCTCCCCTTTGACTAACTGCATTACTTAAGCCAATTATTGCAATTGATCATCCCATCATCATTTTGTGGCTTCATGCTTGGTGAGGGTGTATGTTAGTCAGGGTCCTCAAGTGTGCATATAGTACATGGTGTTACATTACTTAACACATGGCATTCATGCCTCAGGTGGTGCTGCAGGGCTGCCTCTGTTGGATGCACATATTACACTCCCTGTACATGTTTGTGAGCAGGTCATGTCATTTTAGGCATCCCTGTTATTATTTGAGTGAGTCAGAGAGGGGGGTATCATTCCCAGGGTTCCTACTGATCCAGTGTATGTGCTATGCATTGCCTCTTTGCCAAGGCCAGGGCATACTGGGCACACCTCCTTCTGCCTACTGGGGCAGGCTCAGGTTGTTCCTCCTCCGAGTCACGCTCTGCCTGTGATGGCCTTGGCAATGGTGGGGGGCTGTTTGGCCCAACCCTATGCTGGTCCTGCTGCAGCTGTTTTCGCAAGATCATATTATGTAGCATAGCACATACCATGACAATTTGGGTACATGTAGTTGGTGAGTACTGCAAGGCTCCACCAGATGTGTCCAGACACCGGAACTGTGACTTGAGCAGCCCAAACACACACTCTATTACATTACGTGTTTGTGCATGTGCCTCATTATGGCGTTCCTGTTCAGGTGTGTGTGCATTTCTGATGGGTGTCATCAGCCACGGCTCCAGTGCATAAACTGCATCCCCCACTAGGTGTCCGTGTGGGATGTCCACATTGGCAAATGTCTGGTACAGCTGCGTCAAATGCCAGATGTAGGAATCATGGTAGCTCCCAGGGCAGCCAGCACACACATTCATTATTATGCCCTGGGCATCACACACGACCTGGCAGTTGATGGGGGGGAAGCCCTTGCGGTTAATGTAGGCCCTACCTCGCTCACCGGCTAGTGCTTTGATGCATATGTGCGTGCAGTCTATTGCACCCACTACCTCAGGGTATTCCGCTATTTGCTGGAAGAGACGCATATTGCTGGCCAATACCTCACAGGCATTGGGGAAATATACATGATCACTGACATATGCTGACATGGCATCCAGGAACTGGTGCAGTACCCTGGAGGCTGATGCCTGTGATATCCCCATCATATCACCAGTTGGTCTCTGGAAGGTACCTGTTGCTAGTATTCTTAGGCCAACACATACCTTGGTTTCCACTGGGATGGGTTCCCCTCTGTTGGTTCTGTGTGTGA
This sequence comes from Protopterus annectens, assembly GCF_019279795.1. NCBI lineage: Eukaryota > Metazoa > Chordata > Ceratodontiformes > Protopteridae > Protopterus > Protopterus annectens. Next base: position 1,224,985,731 of record NC_056728.1, on the reverse strand, counting down.
GGCGTGGCCTGCACAGTTCGACTATTTGCTGCAGGAGCTCTCTGTCCACTCTATAGCGCTCTACTATCTCCAGCTCATGTAACCCCTGGTAGGTGACCCTGGGCCTGTACACTCTTCTCCGTCTCCTCACTGTGGGTTGTCTGGCACCATCTGCATTGTCACCACCCTCAGCAAGTCACCTATGTCTCATTATGACAGCTATGGCAGCACCTAGCATTTCTGCTCTGAGTTCAGCTTTTTCAGTTTTCACTTCTAATAGCTTACTCCTGTCTTGCAGTGTCTCTTGAGAGAAACATCCTGCACTGCTGTTTGCAGAGTTTTAAGTGCTGGGCTGGGCTACTATTCTGCCTGTGTAATTGCCTGCTTCTAATTGTTTTCACCTGCTAGCTCCAGCAGTATTCCCTGCTAGCTTCCTACTAATTTTGTTGCTTCCTTTTTCCTTTCAGTTTCCTCAGGGGGGAGCAGCATGCATACCAGCAGAAACATGCTCACATGCTTACACGGTTCAGGTTCTGCCTATTCGGGTTAAAAAGCTTGCCCACCAGCGCAAACAGTGTTACAAATCTACCAACACGCTCCCACATGCTCAGTCTGCCTTACACGCGCGCACACTGCCCTACTCGCGCTTCATGGTGCGCACACATGCGCATGCACGCCCAGCAAGAAACTTTGGTGTAAGTAACAGTGTACACCTTCCATTTCTTGACTTTCCCATGCTTATCTTGTGGCATTCCTCTTTCCATGATCTGTGTCTGTCATCTGTCATGTAACACTGACCTCCAATGAACTGCATTTCTTTCTACCATTCCCCCCTGTGATGTCACCTATCTCCTAATCTATTCCTCCCCCTTATGTATCTCTTACACTACTCAGAATGTACTCATTTGCTATGTGACTGTGGGATTCAGTATCCTAACCCTCATTTACATCAGATTGCCTACTAATGCTTAGTTACATGTCTTAGACTCAGCTTCCCCCCTTAGCAACCACTACACGGTGGCCATGTTGTTTTTGTTCTGCTGGTCCCTCCATTGTCATTCCATGTATTGCATAAAACCCACATTTGTGGGTTTATAACCTTCATTTTTATGTTTTATACAGCGCAGCCCATTTGCGCGGGTCTGCGCTGCGTTTAAACATCGGTGATCGCCGAAAAAAAATATTTTTTTAATATTTGCATCGGGGTACCTTGCCAATGGCCACATATTTGGCCATTGGCATGCTGCCTGACACATATGCACCCTTTATTTGGAGCTGACATGGCTCCATTGTGAGTTTTGCAGAAACGTACTCAGTTGTCAACTGAGTACATTTCTGTTGCTAAAATGGCTCTTACACGGGCTGCTTTCTGTTTCGTGGATTGCTACTCTACCTCATTTGCATGCCTTTCGGCTGCAAGTGAGGTATTTAGCATATCCACACCCAGTCCGTGTAAGAGACGTTTTAGCTGGTCTCTTACACGGAGTTTCGGGCTGTTCTTGGATCGCGAGGCTTGCATGGAGTGTTACACGTCTCTTACACTCCGTGCAAGCCTTTGTGAATCCTGCCCTTTCTTATGACTCTGGGCACATGTTGGTTAAAATTTAGGTCACAGTACACACAAGTTCCCAAATGCCAAACAACTGGTCAGTTCTCAGGGGCCATTGTCAGTTTGGCAGTTCACTGGAGTAGATGGCTTTCCAAAAGATACGATAATGTATTTTTTGGAGTTTAGTTTCAATTTATGATTCTGGCACCAGTTATTGTTTGGGACAAACCTTCCTGCATGATGGTTAAGGCATTTGGGAATTCAGTAATTGCTCCTAGCTTGCAGTCATCTCAGACTTAATCAGTCAAAGCCCTTTGGTATTTCCTTTTACTTTTGAGATGTATATGCCAAATAGAAAAAGTCTCAGCACCATACCCTGGGAGACTCCATTGGTGACTGGTCTCTTACCCTATTTTGATTTCCTGCATCCTGTGAGCAAGTTGGCAATCCAGCTAGTGATGTAAGTGTTTGCTCCTACATTAGTCATCTTTTGCACTACACCTGAGTAGGAGATTGTGTCAAAAGGCTTGGCCAGGTCAAGGTAATGTGGTGTGAACTGTTTTACCTTTATCCATTGCTTTGGTAACAAGAGTAAAGCTTAAAATGTGCCCATGATTTTGAGCCTTTCACACTTAGTCCCGATTCTTGCCCTATGAGGTTGAGAGATCAGAGCATATGTTTGACTGTGCCTGATTTTGTGTCATATTTTTGGTCTATTCCTCATATGTGTGATTTTCTGGCAAATTTATGAGGATTGCAAAATTTAAATAATAGACACTTCATATCCTTCAGAAAATACAGGCTAATGCAAAACCTATTATTCTAGCAACAAAGTATATACGAACAATGGTATACTTAAAATCTGTCCCTGATTCTGGACCATTGATCTTTATCCCAACCCATTAAGTTTTTGGCTTTATCCCTTGGACTATGAGATTTTGAAGTTTAAATAAGAACTGTGAGCAAAAGCTGTTTACCACTTTCAAGCTTGACCTGTTGCATTTTTTTATTTGTTCAATTAAATAAAAAAAGTGCAAGAAAAACTGGGCAACTTGAAAAATAATAATAATAATTAATAACCTAACTGAAGGCTTAAAGTCAGGCAAGAAGTTTTAATAACTTTTTTATAAGCAGAATAAAAATCACAGTATTTTTATTGTTCTTTTAAATAAATTGTTTCTGGCATGACTAAAAGTCTAACAAAACTGGGGCCAACTTGCATGAATGAAAAAAATGAGTTAAGGCAAGGAAGAAACTGTATTAACTTCTGAAAACACAGTAACAGCAAAGTTATGTCAGTTTCTTGCCTGCATTAAGTCTTATTTTATCATCATCATCATCACTGCTATTATTTCATAAATGACCCTGGGGGGCTGGTGTCACTTCAATCGAGGTTCACAATCTACAGAACTACACTGACATGTTCAACAATATGACTATTATTAATTATTAAATAACAGTGAAAACCATAAATTATCAGAAGTTGGAATGAAACAATAAGGTGTCAGTTGCAAAACAAGCTCTTTCTTTCCTGTATTGTCAAATACAGAACAAAAGTGCTTATTATCGTTTTACAACTAACACTTCTTTCTGTCATTCCAACTTCTGATCATTTATAGTAAATAGTGCAAAACACCAGAGCTGAATCATGGTTAAATGGGGCCCTAGGCAGGGTAATAGGCTGGGCACCCCCAGAGTAGCCTCTCCTGCAACAACCCCCTACAGCTCAAGCAGCAGCCCTGTCCCCAGGCACTCCAGTGTTCCATTACTTGGTTATTTCTCCTCAGTTACCATAAACACTATTCAAACCTTTCGGTGTGCATACTGTTTTCTTATTTACTTCTCCAATGATTACAGAAATTGAAATAAAATAGCACAAACACTGAACCATTTCCAAAACAAACAATAATATCTTGCAATGAAAACAGACTTAGCATGAGCAGTAATCGTCTCACAATCATTGAAATGACATGAAAACCCACATTCATTTTGCATTTGGCCAGTGGAGGATTAAGCTTACCTGTGGGCTGTTTTCAAACCATAGGCTCCTTACACATTTTAGGGCCATGCATACATGTATGTTGTCTTTGATTCACCTTCCTGACTGTATTAAATTATATTCCTTGTATAATACAGCACCACTTATTAGAATGTGTTTTAAATTTTTAGTTTTGAACAGTCTTCTAGTAAGCAATGAAACTAAATGTATGAACCAATAATGACAAAACTACCCATTTCAGAACATTTCAACCATAAAAGGCCACTCAAACTTTTGTCATTACAATCTATCAATATCAGTAAATATGCAAAATCTCTGCAGAAGTAAGTCATCTAAATAATTCCACATTAAAGGGAATCTGTAACTAATGAAGAGGTTGCTGCTAGCAAGCAACTTTATATTTCATTGTTTCATCTACAAATAAAGTGCATGTTGCCCTTGAAGAATAAATTGCCTATGTTACATTAAAAATTATAGGCTAGTAATATGGAATGGATGGCAAACTGATAACAGTTACTAAGTAACTTTTCCAAAGGAGGACATTCACAGGACTGTAGCATCCACTCCCTTTAAAGTACAACACAGTACAGTATCAGTGATCCATCTGCATACTGTGGGAGTAGAACCCACAGCCTTCTGCATCAAAAGTTAGTATACTACCTGTTGTGCTACTAACAATGTAACCAGACTTACTGTAAGCAGCACTAAATTTCTCTTCCCCTGAAGGTCTCAGCTCCTTGTAAAATCCACTTGAAACTCAACTAAATCTCTCAACTTTGCAGCACAAGAAATCTGAAAAAAAAAATTTATTTGGGGGGGGCAAAGGCCCAAAACTAGGGAGACATTTTAAATATTGCTTGCATAATCTTAGAAAGTTGCTAAAATAAAATGCTTTGTGTTACCATGTGTTTCCTGAAAGATAGGAAGACTGAAACTTAAAGGGCTATAATTATTTAATGAATTAAGTTCTCACTAATTTACCACAAAACCACAAATTTTTAAGAGGAACAGACCAAAAGTATGAGCCAAATATTATATGAAAATCTGGACAGTTGAGAGCTATGTAATCAACTTCTAGAATCAGAAGTGGTGCTATGGGTAGAGAATTCAGGCTCTTGTTTCTTGTTCCTAAAGTACAGGGTTTGAGCCTAAATAACACTAACCACCAGGTATACCTAGTTAGGAAATTGTACACACACACACACACACACACACACACACACACACACACACACACACACACACACACACACACACACACACACACCAGAAAACTCTCCTCTCCTTAAAAACTAAACTGTACCTACATGTGATAACATCACAAATCAGATCAGCAAAATTCTCCTTACCATAAGGAAGCATGACTCTGGCAGCAGTGATCAGCACTCAGGGAGGCAGCATATAACTCTCCTTAAAAGTTGTACTTTGTATCTGAAAACACATAATACTTGGGCACAAATTTAACCAATGCGGAACAGCTAGTTTAACTTCCGCTCGCTTAAATGAGTGTTAGCATGCAACGCACGCATGGGTACTCCTTAAAGAAGATAAATCCATTTTCTGGTAATTGCCTATGATGCTTCCTTATAGGTCTTGCAGTTGTAAAAGTGGGGAGGGGGCACCTTCCATCTCGCTCTATGGTTCTGACACTCTTGTGTCTGCCACGTTCGTATAGAAAAAGGGGATACAGTCGAGTAAGCAAATGCTGTTTCGGTGAGTGTAAAAAAAAATCAAAGATCATTTGCCAAAACCACTATCACAAATGGTGTGTTTTTTCTCCACTGTAGTGTGACGTTAGACTTATAAATCTGGGGGTATGTTGGGTTCCTCCCCACATGGGGGGTACAGGGAGGCTTGGTCCTGTGCAAAAAAAATATTGGAGGTTTGATGAATGTGGTTCCTGTAAATGTTTTCTGAGTTTTTTACATCCATTGAAACAGCATTCGATGACTCAATATGCTTCCTAGAAAAAGAACCTCAGTGCTAGGAATGCCAGTGAAGGTGTCAGCTGCATCCATGACTGGCTGAATGATGAAGAGCTTTTGTCTTTGTGGCGAGGATGCATAGTATGAGGTAACAAATTAGATTATGGCAGATAGGAATGACTTGATGGTTGTCAAGGATGGAGGTTGCAACACACAAAAAAAAAACATTAAAAGAAACATTTGTCTGAGGAATGAGCATCCTAGATGGAAAAAATGTGTCTGTTTATCAGTAATTAGTATGCAGTACAAAATCATGTCCCAGTTAACCTATAAAGAGGAAGAATCAGTACCTATCCACCATGCAACAGTCTCTCTCTCTCTGTGTATGTGTGTGTATGTATGTATATATATATATATATATATATATATATATATATATATATATATATATATATATATATATATATATGTAGAAAGGACTCTACATAGTGGAATGTTCAAAATATTGAACATTTTTTTATGGTGGCTCAAATGATCAAATAGTCAGATGATTGCAGTATGCCAGCATTACTTTGTGAGTGATCAGGGTTCAGCAGGGATTAGGAATTTGCCCATTCTCCACCGTTGTGTGATGTCAGACTTGGTATATATAAGCAGCAGGGCTTGTGGGGGGTGCACCCTTCCATATGGAAAATAGGTTTTATTTGTTTTGTTTTGTTTTTTTTTTAGATATTTTGAGATTCAATCTTTAAGATAGATATTTTTATGTTTTATATTGTGAGTATTTTATTATGATGTAAAAATGAACAAGCACAGGAGCCTAGCAAGTTCCAACCTCACTACCATGATTGTTGAGAAAAAAATAAACAAAAAATAAACTAGTGGTCTTAAAACATCACTGATGAGCTCAGTCACAATAATTTCCAAAAATCATGAAACCCAGGTAGTGTTCCAAAGCAACAAGCCTTTATTCGTCACAGACAAGCAATCCTCAGTAACAAAAGTCAGAAATAATTTAAAAATGTTAAACATATCAGCTTTTATATACTTAAAAGTAGGTGTGGAAAATGTATGTATTGTTTAAATTTAAACCAGCCTATTCAAGGCAAACAGTATAAACAGGGCCATAAAAGTGCATTTTAGAACAAGTACCCGCTCCCATACACTGCTACTGATTAGATCAAACTAAATTCTAGTTAAGGAAAACACTACATATCTATTTGCAACCCACATTGCAAAATCAGGTATTAAGAAAAGCATAAAATACACATAAAAAAACTTTTAACTAAAATTGCTTTTGGCTACCTAATGCAAAAAAGTCTTCATCAGGTCTGTGACAAGAAGTAAAATCAAGAAAAAACACATAGCTATCTAACCATAAATATAATCAAACTAGAACACTATAAATATAAAAATGCATCTTCCTAATAATATCATCTAGCAAATATCCATCCATGTGTATTAGTGTGCATAAAAAAACTAAGTAATTAACAGCTCAGGAAAAAATGTCAGTGCTTTGCAAAAAAAAAAAAAAAGAAATGTCAGGATAGTTTTCATGTTTACAGCTTCAAAATATGTTTTATACAATGAAGAATAGTAGAAAAAACATACAAAAATATAGAAAACAGTGGATGAAGTAAATTAGTAATGTGTGCAGGTGTGTACATGAGTGTGTATGAACATCCGCCAGTATTGGAAAATGGGGGAATTATACCAATACTCCATGGTAATACCGGCATGAAAAAAAATGTGTGTTTTGAATTTACTGTTTAAATCTCTGGTGTGATGCAATAAATTTAATCAAAGCAGAATTTAGGTTAAAGTAACTAAATATATATACATTTATGCTCATTCTACACATATGCCAGGATTCAATAAAGTCCATGAAGGCTCCATGTAGAGCCTACATGGAATGTATCTGTGTACACTTCCATGGCTCCCCCTCAGCAGCGTGCCATACATATTATTTATGTTGCATGCCTAAGAGAGGTCATAGCAACATGGATACTGAATCCGTGTAAGAGTTACGGGGCAGCCACATGTCTTTCGGCCCATCCACCTTGCCTGAAAGGTGTACAACAGATTTTATTTCATTAAGTTGTAGTTTAATTTTTTTTTCTATATTTATATTCTTTTTTGTGCGGTGAAGCATGTTGCTTAGCTATGCTTAGCTTTGTGCACACATACATTAGACATCTAAAGATAGAAACCAGATGCATTCAGTGTCAATAAATAATGTATATATTTATTTTTTTCCTTTTTGTGCTTGTTTGTGTGATGTAGTGTGTCACTTAGCCAGGTGTAGTAAGGCATAGTTAAGCAGTAGACAGCCACTAGACAGCTAAAACTAGAAAGCGGATGTATTCAATTGTTGTAGGTGTGCTGTGCTTAGTAACAAGCTGCGCTATGCTTACAGGCATATTTGCAGTATATATGAATATATTCCAGTTCCCTTTCCTATCCCAGTGGCTAGCTAGGGTGTGTCATGATCTGCAGTGTAGTTGGTCCTGGGTTTGAGTCTTGGCTAGTAATGTTTTTTACATATAATGCTGTGAAACTGTGTCAGGTGACTAAAACATCAGTTGACTTTAAATTAAATAATTGTTACATTTAGAAACTGTTAGAAAAGTTGTGCAATGTTAAGCAGTGTTTAAACATGGCCAACAGTCATTTCGTGTTTGCACATTGCTAAGCTTGACTTAAACATGGGTTGTGCAAGTTTGCACGTCACTAAGCAACAAGGCACATTTTTGAAAGTTACAGTATGATGTGCAAGGGTGAGAATGCAGCCTATATAAGGGCTGGAATTTCACATAATTTCTTGGATCCTGACTTTGACTGTGGGTATGACTGCTGGACTTGGAGAGGGAGTGTGTTTTAGGGGGCAAAAGTGAGGTGTGCAGGAGTCCAAGGTTTTTATTGAACTTTGGGTACAGCAATCTGGAGCCTGGCTGCTGCAGGGCGACTACAATGGCTCATAGTATAAGTCTGAGGCCTGGGATTACTTTGCCAGGGACCTAACCAGTACTACTGGTATCCCCCTACACTGGTGAGCATTGTTGTTATCACTATGATGACCTGAAAAGTAGGAAGAGGGGAACCTTGGACATCTGGGTCCAAGAAACTAGGGCTGGGCAAACTTCACAGATATGTAAGTATGTTTTCAAGTAATTTATAAATATACAAGCTGAATCTGTGCAAAACCGGTATGCATAATGGTTTGCTTCTCTTACCAAAGTTGCAGAGGAGAGAGCTCGCAACGTACAGTCCCATGCTGGGCATTTGGCCAGGATGAGGCAAGCATGTAGTAAGTAAGAAAATCATCAAAGTAATAACTTAATGCATAACTTAATAATGCAGTAAAGTAAATACAGATTTTGTAGTCTTAGTCACGTACAAAATACCTTGAACAGCATACATCTTTATTAATGTGTCAGTGCATATCTGAAATGGTAAGGCAAGTTAAAGCAAGTAAGCATGCACTACTGTAGCATAGTTTCCAATCATCAATGACTGTTGTGTTTTACCCAGATTAAGAGTCACTGTTCTGGTCTGCTCATTGTCTGAAATATGCTGTAGGTTGCACTCAAGAAATGAATAGGGTATATGGGTAAGTTAACAGAACTCCTAGACAGCTATCCATGTGTGTAAATGCCAGATCTGAAGCAACACTAATCAATAAAGTTTAAAAGGAGATGGTAGTTTGATAACTGTTTTCAAATAAAGTCTTCAGTATTCCTGTAGTCACTGCTTGTGGGTTCCAAGCCGACACTAGACACAGTTATGCATGTGTGTAAATGTACGATGTTACACAACATGACTGAATAAAATCTTTAAAGGAGATGGTGCTTTGATAATTCATGATTTTCAAATAAAGTGCTCAGTATTCCTGTAGTCACTGCTTGTGGGTTGTAATCCGACACTAGACACAGCTATGCATTTGTGTAAATATACGATTCCACACAACATGATTCAATGAAAGTTACAAAGGAGATGGTGGTCTGAAAATGTATTGTTTAAAATAAAATATACAGTCATCCTGGAATCACTACTTGTAGGTTCTAATCCCATGGCAGCCAACCGAGAAATGTTCAGCTGTCTAGTGTAATTAGTGTATAAGAACATACCTCTCAACTGTCACGTTTTTTGCAGAATATAATGACTACTGCCCCATATGTCTGGTCCTTTGATTTACAGATATATGACATTACTTGGAATGCAATTTAATGCCAACACTGTTATCAGAACACCTTGCTACTAATGTATGGCACACTATGTAAAAATGTTCCCTGTCAATGTGCCTTTGTACCACCATTTTGTATGGTCTGGCCCATAATGTCCCATGCTAACAGGTTTGAGAGCTATTAAAATTTCAAAAAACAAAAAACAAACTGGTGAAAAAACCACCCTTGCAGGACCAGTGCCTTTAAACTCCTGGATTCAGATAGATGTGTACAAAGTTCTTTATAATCCACAGGTTATGTTGTAAACAAGAACGCCAATAAACGAAAAAACCCAAATTGAAATTTTATTAAGCTTAAAAACAAGTTTCGTTTATTGGCGTTCTTGTGGGCTGCTGTGCCAAACTGTTAGTACACGCCTACACCAGATGGTGAGTATGTTGTCCATCCTTGTGGGGCATTCTCACCCCAGGCAGTGGTGTCAGTGACAGCATCCACAGGAGAAGTGAAGTTTCAGTGCTGACAGTCCCATGCTATTGTGTCGGATGTCTGTGGGACTGGGATTCCACAACACCCTCCCTAACCTAGGTGTTCACCCCCCTGTTGTGTCACACACCAACCCTGTCTGCTGTCTTGTTTGTCTGCAAAAGCTTCCTCACCTTCCTAACTTACCTCCCCCACACATACCTATGTCCCTTCCCCAACATTCCACTTTCACCTTAAAAAAATTGGCACCCGTCTCAAAAAAAAAAAAAAAAAAAAATATATATATATATATATATATATATATATATATCATCCCATACATAGCTCTCCATTTGCACGTGTCTATTGGACAAACTTATTTTGGTCCAATCGGCTTGACAACGCACTTATGTTGTCATCACTCCTCTCTCTGTGGGAGGGGGGTGACAGCTCAAATTCAGCTAAAAAAACTGTTAAAGTGCACAGTTGCTGTTGTAGAAGAAATTAAGAGCTACAGTTCTTTCCTACACCCTTCCTACACATCCCTACCTACCTGCCTTTCACTATGTTCCCCCCCCCTGCTTGCACCCCATTTCACCGCTGTCCTATCTCCCCATCCCTCTTTTCTTTAAAGAATGTTTGTGCGATGCTGCATGACACGCAGCATTGCTAAGCTAAATGGCAGTATATTGATATAAGTATTTGAAAACAAATAGTAATCATGTTAAAAAATTACACCTGTGCCCTATTTCAAACCTGGACCATTACACCTGCAGAACAGTGCATCAACCTGCCAATCCACACAGCTGTTAATTAACACCAGTGTTTTAAACAAAACATAGTAACTGTCAAGTTCCTGTCATTAAGCGTGTTTAAGCAGCCATGCTGTGCATCACGCCACATCATGCAAATCAGCTATACGATTAATGGAAAAAAATAGGGGTGCAACTTGGACTCTGGTAGATAAATACATCACTATAAAGCCATACACATAAGAGTAGATGTAAGTGAGGTATATAACAGCAGGTAACTGTGCAATTTTATCTACAACCTGTAACAATACACCTGCTACATGATTAATGGACAAATAGGAGTTTAAGTGTGTCTCTGGTACAGAAATACATCACTATAAAGCCATACACTTAATAATAGATGTTAGTGAAGTATGCAACAGCAGGAAAGTGTGCAATTATATCTACAACATGTAAAAATGTACTTGTATAACAGTGACTTGGTAGCTCCAACTGTTAAATGCTGTAAAAACATTCATTTTTGATCCACATGGTCCTGGGTTCAAATATAGCCGTGTCTAGAATTTAAAATACATGTATGTGTACCTCACCAGTATAAATTCTGATATGTATGACTGTCTCATCGCCTATCTACCCACCCAAAGCAGTACAGTTTGGATGCTTGCTTCTAAATAATGGCAGTCAAAGGTGTACATATAGGCCCACATTTAAACTATTCCTATTACAACACCAAAAAGTGCATAGAATGTCAGGTCATGCATCAGTATGAATTACCAGAGGATTTAGAAGTATGTAATTCAAATGAGGCCCAGTCATGTCAGACTGCAGCCCACAATGATTTGCTAGTGATATTACAGACAACCACAGCAGCACAAGTTACATACACATATATGGAAGACGTGTTATAAGCAACGGTTGCCAGCACACACATTCCAGATGACTTCAATGACATAACACATGACTTGGCAGTTATCCAACTGGTTGACGTAATGGTTAATGTATCCCCTAACTTGTTCTAGGAAATAACAAGCATGTTTACTCTGTTAATGATACATTTGGCTAACATACTTACCCTAAACACATATATTACTTTCCATTGAGATGGGCTCCCTCAATCAGGCTCTGGCTGTACACCAAGGCTACAGGTCACACATTTACCCTTCAGTATTGTCCTGCACATTCTGCATCCTCTCTAACTATGCGTATTGCCTGCCTTAGCAGAATCAGCTTCAGCCTGTAGCACACACATCCGTATGTAAAAAGTAGCTGCTACAAACATTCTCTTTGTGCATACCTAATCCCTACTCCAGTAATTTCCAACCCAAAATGCGAGGAAAGGGGAAGGAATCTACATTGAGGCCTTATATATTGTTGATTAGTTGCATGGGACTGTTGTTTATACATATGTCATGAGTGGGGGGGTTTCCCTGCTATGGAGCACACTACAATGGACTCCTGTGTTTGCTGTGTGATCATACATGAGTATCTGTCATGTCACAAACAGCAGTGGGCCACTATTGCTACTATCCTAGTTGCTTACAGAACCTTTGTCTTTGGCACACTTTTGATTAAGAGATGTGTAATCAAGCAGGGAATACGAATAGGCTTCCTTTATTGCTGTATCTCTACTTACTGTACTCTCACATATGTGATCCTGACATGTCTTCTCATTTATTTGTATTTCATGAGATATCATGCATGCTAGACGCTGTGCACCTTTCACTGAGGTAGAAAAATGACCTCATTATTTAGGCCTTGAGACAAAACCACCTGGTGCACAACATTAATGCTATGGGTCACAAGAATTGCACATATTTGCAGATGTGACACCGTGCTACTGACATGATCAACTTGGCACACAGATACAGCAGACATGTCCAGGGATCATCAGGTCACTGGTGGTAGGCCTGCAGCAGAACAATCTCTGTCAGTCACTGAAGAATTCCTGGTGAAACTTACAACACAGGACAGCTCCCAGGCATCCCTCACCCAATATGTCTTGGATGTAGGTGCAACTGTTTCTGCTCAAGAGGAGCATCCAACTATGCTTAGCTGCATCAGCACTAGAATACTATAGGATTCATTGTGTCAGGATGCATATATTTTACATGGGTGTCGGGTATTTTGGGGGGGAGTTAGCTGCAGTTCTAAGCTCATGCACAGTTTGTAACTCACATACCTGTTAACATAGCAACTAATGTAAATGTGAGATATTTTGAAGTATGTATTAGCCCTGTTATACTGTCACATTGCTTGTTGTGTATGTTACCTCTCCCTCACATTTTTCCAGAATGGTCAGGAATAGGAAGAGGTCTGCTCCTGCTGCTGGTAAACATAAAACAGTTTTGCCAGAGATGTAGCTTTAGTTCACCATATTTGCTCAAGTGTCATTGCAGGCCTGCTGGCTGGATTGATGTATTGTCTGCATGATTGCCAACTGAACAGATATTTTCTGACCGTACACAGCTTAGATGCATATATATGTCTTGTAGGTGTGACCACAGTGATTGATTTGAGAGTATTATCAGGATATTACAGATTGCCATAACTGTCACTGTGCAGAGTTTTGCAGAATGTCATTTATGTTTTGCTTATGCGATTCTTGTTTAAAGAACTTTTATTTACAAATAATTACAGATTTGGGTTAGAAAATAATGTCCTCATGTCCTACTATATGAGGTTGGGAGATATAAAACACTGTAATAGTGACAGCAGTGTATACAGCTTAACATATATTGCAACATAGTACTGCAGAGCATTGTAGTCCAGGTATTAATGTAATGCTTTTCCCTTTTTATCACAGGTGACCAGGGAGGTTGGGCTTTGTTCCCTTCCCAACCTGATGTCAGTGTGTCTCTTCAGACTCTGATGATGATAGTGGCCAAAGTCAGGCACAGCTGGGGGTTGCAGGGGCTGAATCTGACACAGACATTGACATCCATCATCTGCCTCATTATCGCCATGCTCAGCCAGTATGCCTACGCATACCCAGTCCCCTGTGGCCATAGATATTGGACAATCAGAGGGTGGGGACATTGAACAGGAAAGTGTGGCTACTGTGGCTGCAGTGACTGTTGACACTGGCTGTAGCCAAACAGTTAGTGAAGTTCCACACAGGCGGATTTATAGGGTTCTCGTAGGAGGCCTACTGTCCCTCCACCACCTGTTGTACGTATCTCATCTCCTGTCACTTTGCATATGTTTAGGGCCTTCATGGCTGCACAGGCATGTTCAGAAAGGAACTCCAGACAAATGCTCAGGGTTATGGATGCAGCGCAGTCTGACATCTGTGGCTACCTCCACCGAATTGTTGAGACCCTGTATCGGTTCACTGATGCAGTGGAAAGATGATGGTCTGAGACAGATCACACTCTATTTTTCTTGGAACGCACATTTTTTGTGATGGAATGTCTGGTTGGAGTTGAGCGTCGGCCTCGTTGACGTAGGTCAGCAACTACATCTGCTGAGAGTCAATGTGGCCATTCACAATCACGCTCCCATAGTGGCAGTACATCTAGCTGTCCAGAGGGGAGTGTGCTGTCCACACCAAGATGTGGCAGGCCATGGGCTCATGGTCCTGAGCAGTCCTGTGGAAGACATTTTCCCAGCAGACAGCAGTCACACTCAGGTAGTAGCACAGCATCTGACCTTGGGGATGGAGGTACTACTGCAACTCCTGGCAGAGTCAGTTCACATGTTCGGGGGTGGAAACAGTGAACTGTTAGCTTTACCATGCAGATCTCAAAGCTGTCCAACATACAGACACGTAAGGATAGCACTGAGCTTGGCTGTGTACATGCAGACACTCATACACCACTGTCACATTCAGGTCACCTACAGGCACACACACCACATTTCCATGGTCCATTCTGTCTGCATCCCTTCCTGACACACACAAGCTTGCCAACCTATTGGATCAGCCTAGGCCTCCTGCACCCCCACACAAGACTATGTGCATGGGATGATACCTGTGCCACATCCCTCTCAACTCTCTCATGGATGCAGAGAAATAAAGCTGTGTGTCTGATGCACAGGGTGACTATTTACATTAATATGAATGTCTTTCATCCAGTGTTGCTTTTGCCATGCCACTTGTACTGTTCTTTTTCAGAATTTGTACTTTGTCATTTATAATGGCTATACCATAATAGTGTGTGTACTTTATGATGGGTGCTGTTGTAATGGCTGTGTAGTCACACAATGACAGATGTCACATGGAAATGTTTATGTCTCACTTTCAGGATTGTGTAGGACGCACCTAGGGGGTAGACATCTACAATCAACTCATCGGCATTAGAGCACAGAACTGAATGTCAGCACACATGACAAATGTTGTCAGAAAGGTAACACAGTATAGGTTCCAGGCTTCACAGCTTCATATATGTTTAATAGGCTAACAAATACAAGGGCTTCTTTAAGCCTAGCTGTGCATCCCTAAACACTGTCAAGGTCTGATACCATTGATAAGTGTAAGCAGGGTTTTGGGAACTGAAACATCTACAAACTGGGGCGTGGGGGGCTTTAACCATCCACAATTGCCATGTGTTCATTGTAGACATTGGTCCACAAGCAGGTATTATTATACTGTTCCCCATCCACTTGTGTAACTTGCAATTGATTTGCTTTAGGGTGGAACTGTGTTTCGCATGGATGTGCAGCCTGTTCCTTATAGGGTGTAGTCTCTGGGTAACATATCTGTCTATCCAGCATGTCCTATATATACCACTGTCAAGGTGTAAGTCTGTAGAACAGGTAATTCTGGTGCTACTTATTTTTTGGATATGCAAGAGGTCAGCAGTGGGGTCTGACATCACTCTGTATGGCAGGTATACACCTCCCCTCCAAAGCATGTAGGAGACAGACTACATGGATATGGCCTTTATGTGGTCCGCATAGGACATGTTACGTACACCATGTAGTGCTTTACTGAGGAACCTCTGTGAGTGTTATAGTTGTCGGTTATGCCTGGCTAGTTACATACCAAAGGTGGCATTGCACCAAAAACAGGTCTGATGAATGCTGACTACAGTGGAACAATAGCTTTCTTGGATTTACATCTCATACCTTCGTTTATAGGTTGCACAGCATAGAATGATGTCCACAATATTACAGACATGTGACAGACAAAGGATAGATCACTATCTGTGTCCATAAGTCAACGAATACTCGGTCAACTTTTCGAGGTGTGCTGGCAATAGGATAGTTATCAGGTGTGTCAACCTTCCTGGTGAACATTTGTTTCAGTGTGGGATTCAGTGACAGCTCCTCAATTGCATGAATCAGCAATGACTAGAAGTTTGGATTGTGTGTCGGTGTGACTTATGGGGTTAAAGGTTATTCCTCCAGGACATTTTGCTCTATGTGTTGATATGTGTGTTGTTTTCACAGAGTGCATATGGGGCTGCTGAGGGTATTTGTTATCTAGACTTTCTCTATGAGGTGTTTTTGATTTATGTAAGTTACATGTCAGTGCCTCAGCTCATGTCTGCTTTGGATTTTGTGTGATGGGTGTGGCATGTGTACCACTGACTACCTTATTGACATTAGAAGTACTTTTATGTGAGAGGTTTGCCTCCAGTGACATTGTATGTATACATCTCTCACATCTCATATCATTTTGTTTGATAATGAAGTTGTTTTCGGTAAGCATGGGGCAATTTCTACATTGACCCATGATGCCCATATCCACCAGGCTAGTAAAGGTCACAGTGGGAATCCTCATATCCATGGCGACAGATCCTTTATTATTGATTAAACAGTTGTATTGAGAATATTATTAAATGTCACAAGTATCTTTTCCACAGCTATGGGGGCAATGCTTGACAGGGCATGCTGAGTGTCCTGTGTGCAACCTGGTATTGGACTTAATGCCATCATGGTTTCTGAGAAAAATGTCACCCAAGGTGTCTGGTTCTGTAAAGAACACTGCCAACACTGGAGGGGAAAGTAATATGTACACCTTGTAAAGCACAGCTGCTGCATCACAATATAAGGTTAAGTCTCAGGTGACATAGATGTCCAAGGTTTCTCTATCAAACTCCACAGTGTCAGTGATCCATGTTAGGTGACAGTTTCACAGCAATTCATACAGCCTGGCCTTCAACAGTGTAATGGTGGTGATCTGCAGACATGAATGTGAGGCCTACTGCAGATGGGTGGCCAAATTTGGGCAATGTCTCTGTCCCTCCCACATGTTCTAGGTATGTCATACTGTACATTTATGTTCCCAGAACACTAAACTGTGTTCCCACATCATTTCACACAACATACATTTGCTATCTGGTTGTTTAATGAGCACTGTAGTCTTGCAAGGCTAAAGTAATGACAGCAAAGTTGGGCAATTTTCTGTGCATGCACGGACATGCACATCTTCACTGCAAAGAGTCCCTACAGAGAGTGTGTTTGAGGCTGTGAAGCCCAAGGGTGTAGCAGCATGACCCTTACTTTGCTGGACTTTTACATTGTCACATTTGTAAGTATGCTATTCTGACCATGGCTAATAACAGGATTATGGTTCATTCAAGTGCCAAAAGCCTGGGAAAGCAGTGTACTCAATCTACCATGCAATCCCACACTTTCAGGTACTGTTTTACTGTAAAATGGCAGCATTAAGGTAATAACATGTTACATGTAAGCATCTGTCAGACCACTGCCTAACCATGGCTTGTTGTGACATATGCACAAACAATAATCTATTGCTAATTGCATTACCTCTGACTGCTGCAGAGATGTCAACAGCATCCCCAAACCTCTACTCCTACTCCAAATAAGCACAACATGTGAGAGATGCATCTATATTAAAAACCTTGAATCCATGCTGTCTCACACACCAGTCAGTACATATGACACTGAGCGGGGTGCCAACATGACCACCTCGCCACTTACTCCACCCAAACCCACATCGCACATACCTACCTTTATTTTATTTACTTAACACTTGTTTACCAGGAAAGTCCGACTGGACACAGGTCCTTTTTCAGGGGAGGCCCAGGGAGAAAAGCTCCATGAGTAACAGTAAATTTTAATACACACATTACAATAATCAATAAAGTATAAAGTAAACAAAATGTTGTATACATAAGAAAATACAAATTTGTTACATCTTGACAGCAAAACCTTGGCTTTGAACATAGCTAGTACTTTTTCTAAAGTATGACTTATGTCAAGATATAAGGTTAAGACAGATCAGTAGGAATAAAGGATTAATACATATGCAGAGGTCCATATCAGAAACATACCTAAACCCCAGACACCTCACAAACAGAAATGCAAGCACACTACACATAATACTACCTCTGCAGGACACATTACATATAACAGCTTATGCACCACTGTCTCACTGGTCAAATCCTTACTTCAAAACACAAATTCAAACATATTAGTCATAGGTGGTTACATCATGAGTCACATTTATGTTCCTCTCACCAGAGAAGATAAGGGAAATATCACTGTCAGCTGTCTCTGAGGTGCCAGGATATGGCATATCACACATACAGTAAAATCTGTCAACAACAGTTATGGTTATGAGTACATCATAGTTCCTTTTATTGTGTAAGACTTAAGACATACCTCTCTGGACTATGTGAAGACAGACATGACTGACCTCTCGCACTATGTGTCTCAGGCAGGTATGCCCTTGGCTGTCAGCTGCATTTTACCTTCACCTAGGATGATGCCTCAATACAAACAGAAGATGATTGACTTCAATAATAGGTTTAGCATCTGGTATCAGTCTAAGGGGATCCACTATCTGTCAGCCTGAGATGACATGCTCAACAGACTCTGATGCTTTGCCACAGATGGTCTTCATCTGTCACCCCTGGGATTTTGCATACTGGCCAAGGCTATTGTCACCCCCATAGTGCCATTTTTAAGTGGTGTCTCAAGGATAAAATATCCAATGTAAAAACCCCATGTACAAAAAACCTCACAGTTATGCTGCTAAATGCTAGGAGCATCAATAAGAAACTGCACTCACTGGAAGCTGTCCTCATCTTGGAACACGCCGATCTTTGTGCAGTCACAGAAACCTGGTTCAAGGATGTGGAGGGCACCACAGCTATACCAGGCTACACCTCCTTCCACATGTGCAGACCTCAAACTGAAGGCATGCAGTCTAATGTTGGTGGTGTATACATATTCATTAAGGATACATATACACCCACATTAGTTACACAGTATGATCCTGTGGATACACTTCAGGTGCTATTGAATGTTTGTGAGGCACCTATTCAAGTAATTGATAGCTACAGGAGCCCCTCTATGAATAAGGACACCCAGTCTCATTTTTTTGGATCTACATGAGTCTATCAGGATACATCTAGACACCATGGTTTGGGGTGACTTTTACTACTGCCAACTGAGGAGATTACTCGTGCTCAAACTCACTTGCCCAAAGGTTACTTGGCTTCATTATCTCCAGTGCCCTGGATCAGCTGGTTGACACCCTCACAAGGGGAGCTAGCATACTTGATTGGGTGCTTACTAATATGAGCGACCACTGTAGCACCACCACTAGGAGATCCTCCCTGTTGAGATCTGAACACAAATTGGTCTCATTCAAATTAGGTATCACACCTGACACCCCCTTGCAGAAGATACACTAAGGACATTCACCAATCCAGATTATAACCTCCTATGGGATGGTATAAATAGCTGCACTGCATCTCCTCCCTCAGCTGTAACTGGCAAGTATGCCGAGCTCTACACCAATGCTTTATACAAACACCTGTATGACTGCATTCACTCAGGTGTACCTGACATGAGCACAATGAACTCCTTGTGATGAAGCAAACCTGCATGGTGGACAACTGCCAGGAACAGGCTTTACAATAACAGGAAGACATTGCTGTCTAAGGGTAGGAGGGAGGGAGCCCCTCTAAACTGGAAACACTCCATCCTCAACTTAACCTCGTAAACAAGTGTTGTTGTAAAGTCCTCCAAAACAAAGTATGGGTCCAAATTAGCCTCCTCCACAAAGGACAACCACAAGGCATTCTGTAGTTACATCTGTAACCCAAAAGGAAAGGGCCATTGTGCCAGACTCATGGTTAATGATTCCTGATATACAAAGCCTGTTAATATAGCTAACCTGCTGGCTGACAGGTTCTGTGAAGACATCACTCTCCTGTCCCCACCACACATTCCCCGTGGCATCCCTACCATCTGTCCCCTACCTTGTATCTGTAAAGACAGGTAAAAAATGGCCTCTCTATGGACAAAAACACAACATCTATGGGATCAGACAACTTCCCAGGCTGTGTTCTACATGGTCTCCAACATGGAGTATTAACACCATTGGGAACTGTTTGCAATTATAGTGTAACCACCAGGTTTGTTCCAGCTGACTGGAAAACAGCCACCGTTATCCCCTTGCACAGAGGTAGTTAGTCCACTGACCCTGGAAACTATACACCTATTATCCTGACTAGCCATATCTGCAAGGCCATGGAGAAAATCATCACAGACCTTATCAACAAAAATACAGGCAATCGCTACACAGTTGACCAGACACAATTTGGATCTGTCAAATGGAGATCATGCCTGTTAAACCAGGTGGTCATCTTTGAGACAGTCACCAAGGATCTGGATAACGGGAAAATCTATGCATACAGCCAACCTTAACTTATCCAAAGCATTTGACACTTTCACCCACTCAGCCATCATTGATAATTGCACCCAACTAGGCATCAACCCTTATATCATTAGAGAGGTCATTCACTGCCTCAGTGATAGAGGTCATATTTTATAAATAGGGGAATCTACCTCCAGTAGTCAAGATCTAACCAGTGGTGTTCCACAGGGTTTAGTCATGGGTCCTCTGCTGTTTGGAATCCATTTCTCCAAAGTACAAGCACAAAGTGAATGTCTGTGGCTGACAAGGTTTGTTGATGCCTGCAAACTGGGAGCGTTCATAGACGTATTACCAAAGTATGCCAACAGTCTTATTAGAACAAATGATTGATGCCAAAGTCATGGCCTTAAAAGCATTGCAAATATATATATTATCATTGCTTTCAGTAACAGTGATGTTCTTGCTAAGTACCACATCAATAACAATAGCTGACATACATACTCATGGGTGGGAGACCTGGTGAAACAAGTTGACAGCTAACTTAAAATAGATCCCATGTCTCTGCAGTGGCAAGAAGGGCATTCTATTATGGTCATATAATATGTGAGAGCATTGTCTTCAGAAAAAGTAGACATTATAATCCATGTCCTCTTCCATCTGCAAACCAAAATTGACTGTAATGGCCCTTTTGGTATGTACCTTTCCAAGCACCTGCGGCAATTAGAGAGACCACATAGGTTTTTCACAAGGGGGATTCCAGTCTTCAGCATCTGTCCATGGGGATCATTTGATATCACTGTCTCTTTAGTGTGTGTCATACAGACTACTCATAGGTGAACTCTGGCTTGCATATGAAGCAATCTCTGACCCTTCTATATTGGAAATGCTGCATATCCATAAGTCAAATGGTAAACAGGTTACTCTCTGTATAGACCTTAACCTGGCATGTGACATGAGTAGAACCTTCTGGAGGGAGAGAATTGTCTACCAGAGTTTAACACACCTTTGGAACAGAATCCCACATCATGTCAAACAGAGCTCCTCACTGGCCCTCTTTAGATGCAATCTATATGATTGGATAGGTGACCATACTTTTACCACATAGGTTCCACCTGTGTCCCTCTTGGACAGGGGTAATAGATGCTGAATGTGTACATAAGTATATCAACTTGGCTAGGATTTTAAGGGCACTATGGCCATTAGATGAGTAAATTCCAATAGGCCTGTGATCCCATAGACAGATGTAAAATGCTCTGACAAACATTCACACACATAAACGTGTCTGCAGTGAGAATAGTACCACAACCTATTTATGTCTGCAGAACACTACACAGCACACACACCAAGTTGGCTGCACTGAGATTAGAACTCCTACCTGTCATTTGTCCCTATCTAACAGAGATGACAAACAGGCAGGGTGGTTTGTTTAGATGCTTTATTACATAGAAACACATCAGGATGGATAGCAGCATCATAACATATAAATGATCTGATTAACAGTCAGACCTTACAGACATACATGCTTACATCTCAGTAGCTTACTACAACATGGCAGTCAGGCTTGCATGTGCTCAGCATTTATACACTTGTGTAAGCCCTTAGATAGATTCTTAAAGGTACATACATACACATTGATCTACATTCACCCTCTTTAAAAGATTGCCATTAGCTGAAAAATAACATTGGCGTTAGACATGCATTATTATAGACATTAGAACCAAGCACAATGTTCATGTCCAAGTTGCCGTGTATCTATAATATGGTCTGGAGATGTGACCAGATCTGGTAACATAACAATCTGGACTGGGTTTAACAACAGAGACAGTTTTCAGTGAACAACTCATATTAGGAACTTCTGGATTCTTCACAGGAACAGAATATTCTCTGGAACTTCCTCTGGTACTGGAACACTGGATAACTCACTCTGTGATAAAAAGTCTTTCTCACAGGCTATGTGCTTTGGTATAGGCTCGGACACCGGCATCAAATGTTTCTGATTCCGTCTAAACTCTACTCCTTGTGATTCCACAATGTACGATCTCAGCTCTGAGTAAATATTCTTCACAACTCCTATTTGATCATAACCTTTGGACATTTGCATCCTTACCGCTTCTCCTTCTCATAAGGGATTGAGTGGGTTTCTGGTCTTATTGTAGTAGGACGTCTGGGATAAACGCTTCTTCAACAGATTTATTTTCACTGACCTGTTTTTCTTGACACATAGAACCAGCAATTGACTACTGATTGGTAAAGTGGTTCTGGTTTGTCTTGACAGAAGTCTTTGGAGAGGTGAACCAAGATGCTTATCACAAGGAATATTTCTGAGATTCAAAAGATTCAGGAAAACATCACTATTGTCTCATTTTGACTTCTCTAGTAACTGTTTTTCACTTTGAACTGCATGTTCTGCCAAACCATTTGAATGTGGATACTTTGGGCTACAAGTGACAAGAGTAAAGTCCCACTCTTCGGCAAATCTTTTGAATTGTTGCCTTGTAAACTGTATGCCATTGTCAGAAATAACTTTGTGTGGACTCCATGGACTGCAAAATGATGATTCATCTTAATGATGGTAGTACTGGATAGCAGATTAGGAAGTAGGTCAATCTTGAACCAATTTGATTAAGACTCTGCTAACACCAAATAATGTTGACCATTCCATTCAAAAATGCTGGTAGCTACTGTCGACCAAGGTAGTTCAGGAATCTGGTTTAGCTGAAGTGGCTCTTTCTGTTGATGTGACTTAGTACTATTACATACAGAACAAGATAATAACACTCTCTCAATTTCATTATGTCATAGAAGGTCAAAAATACTAGACCTCTCGCTCTTCTTTTGGTAGAGTCTGCTCCTGAGTGACCACGATGCAAGATAGTAATGTACTCTTGTTGCAAGGACTTTGGAACAATTACCTTTGGAACTTTCGTAATGATACCATAACCAGACAAAATCTCATCTCTGTATAGAAAATAAGGTTGCACTTTTGAGCTAAACTAGATTGCTTTGATGTACATCCTTGTTGAATAAAGTGGCTGAGCCTTTGTAAAGCTGGATTTGTGGCTGTGTGATCTCTCAACTCATCAAGACTTGTGGAAGAAAAATGTCTCACTTCCATAACTTCAAAATCAAGGTTCTTATTCTCATGCTGTTCAGTGGTGTTTCTTGGTGATCTAAACAATGTATCAGCAAGATAAAGACGTTTGCCTTTCTTGTAGACAAGAGTGAAGTGATACTTTTGCAATCTCAACAGCATACATTGCAATCTGACTGGTGCTGTATGCATAGGCTTTCTCAAAATAGTGACTACAGGTTGTTGGTCTGTTTCGATCTGAATAGGTCTACCATAAACATAATCACGGAACTATGAACATGCAAACACAATTGCCAAAGCTCTTTCTCGATCTGAGCATACTGCATTTCAGTTTGGGTAAGAGTTCTCCTAGACAACAGGTTGACCCTCTTGTGGAATGACTGCACCTAGACCAAATCTCAAAACATCACATGAAAGAGTGACTGGCTTGTGAACACCATAGTATCTAAGAGCTGGTGGACTGACAATTTTCTGTTTTAGGACATCAAATGCTCTTTGGTGCTGTTCTAACCAAGACCAGGATGCATCTTTACGTGCCATCTCTCTGAGTGGTGCTGAAAGTTGGCTCACGTCTGGAATGAACTTGCCTGTATAGTTAATCATGCTATGAAAATGTTGTAGGATGGAGTTGGCATCTATTTGCTTAGAGGCGTCTGGTCTTAGGCCTGAAATGGTAAATAAATGACCAGCATATGTAACTTCTTGTAGCCTGAATTTGTATTTATGTTGATTGAGATTAAAATTCACTTGATGTGCTCTTTCTAGAACTTTTCTGAGGTTTCTGTCATGCTCAGCTTCACCATTACCTCCTACAAATATGTTGTCTACTATAATAGCACAAGGATACCCAGGCTCACATGTGCTCAGTATTTATACACTTGTGCAAGCCCTTAGATAACTTATTAAAGGTACATACACACACATTAATCTACACTACCTATCTAGCCTTACATAATACAGATCACAGTATTTAATGCACATGTCACGGCTTAAGTCTGACATTAGCATGGCTTTAGGTAGTCTTATAAAAAGAAAACACCAAGTCCAAAGCTGAGTCAAAAGCTGAGACAAAAACTGCACCAAAACTCCACTTTAATTAACGCTTTTGTCAAATTACTTCTTCAGAACCACATAACAATGCAAGATAAACCCACAGTATATACTCCTGTGTTAATTACTATCAATTAATTATCCAATGTAAACCAATAAGAGCTTAAAAATATTTTTACTACCACTAATATATATATATATATATATATATATATATATATATATATATATATATAAAGTTTTGTTTGTCTAGAAATCTAACAACACAATAAAATCATTCACATTTCTTGACCTGCATTTTACGTTCTTTTAAAAAACATTTAATATTAATGGCATCGTTCAAGCCCAGTTTTTGATCAGCTTGCAGCTTGATTTGCCATCTCAATTCTCTTCACTCTAGATAGTTTTTAAAGTTGCCACCTCGAATATCATAAGAACATTGCTCCAAAAAGGAAAAAGAGGAATTTTTGAAAACCAGGACATTCACACCCATGCCTATATAATGGCTGGTTCTTATCTTTTTTTTTTCATATTATATACATGTTCTCTCATCCTGGTGTTCAAACACCTGTTAGTCATGCCAACATAATATGCTTGGCATACATCGCATACTGCGATGTAAACCACCCCCCTAGTTTTGCAACAAAAATTACCCGGAACTCCTATGGTATAGGGCAGATGGAGTAACTGTAGATAGGAATCCTCTAAGATATATCTACACATACTGCAATCAAAACACTTGTACATACCCCTCGGTTTTTGACTAATAGAAAAACTGGGAACTACAATATTATTGTCCCTTCCTTTTTCAAACAGTGCCTTAAAGTTATGATCATTCCTGTACACAAATTTAGGTTTACCTCTAATAACCCTAGACAAATCTAAATTCCCTTCTATAATTTTCCAATTACATTCTATTATATTACATACACTTTTGTTGCCTAAATTAATGCTCGTACTGAAGCATAGAAAATCTTCTTTACTAAACACTTTCTTTGTACTAGGAATGAATCCTTTAGTCAAAATAGGGGGATATTTAGAATCCCTTTGGTCACAAATATTTGTAGCCAGTTTTCTCAAAAACACTTCTTGATAACCTCTATCTAAGAATAATCGTATAATGTATTCAAATTCATCTGCTAACTGCTGGTTATCACTGGTCATTCTACTGGCCCTAATAAATTGGCCTTTCGTTATATTTTTTTGAATAAACAAAGGATGTTGGCTAGTGGCATGTACATAATTATTTCTGAATGCCCTTTTATGAAAAATCCTGCTACAAAAATTTGTGTTAACTGTATTCCATGACAATTGGACATCCAAAAAAATCAATGGAATTTCCTACACTCCCTAACATGAACTTCAGGAAGTCAGAAGCTTCATTTAACTTGTTGCAAAATGACTGAACTTCATTGTATCCTCCACTTATTATAAAAAAACAAATTGTCTATGAATCTCTTATAATATATAATATGAAATTCATCTTTTAAAGGTTCCAAAATGGTGACTTCCCACCACCCCATCACAACGTTAGCAAAGGAAGGAGTACTGTAGAACCCATAGCCACCCCCTTTACTTATCTGTAATAATCCCTGTTGAAAATAAAAAAAAAATATTTTCGAGAATTACTTCAAGGGCATCACAATAAAAATTCACAGCAGAGTTCTCCATATCATTAAATTTGTGTAAATAATCCCTGACAAAATCAATATCTTTATCATGGGGTATGAAAGTATACAAGGAGACTGCATCCATGGTAAAAATGATGTGCTGGTTAGCTTCAAACAACTGTGCTTCATTCACCTCTTCAATGCTATACAAAAAGTCCCAAGAATCTCTCAGAAAGGAACTCATCTTATTAACAAGTGGATTTAACACTGCATCCACCATCATAGACATAGTGCAAAACCCTGTTTATTTGTAAGTCAGTGTGGGATTCATATTTGTTTTTTGGAAGTTGCACATACACAACCAAACACAGCAAGTGGGCTCAAATGAGATTATACCCCCTACCTATTTAGTCTTACACAGATCACAAAACTTATCACACACACCACGGCTTAAGCCTGACATTAACATGGCTTTAGGTAGTCTTATGGTGGATGACATCAGCAGGCTTTGTAGAGAATGAGAGTTTGGAGGCCTGTATCAACTACATAAGCCAAAATTGCATAGCAATGCCAGCTTTGAAGCCAGTGTGGTATGCACACTTGCTCTTTGGGGGATATATACACATACACAGCAAGTGGGCTGGATTGAGATTAGAACCCCTACCTATGTATGCTTACACACTACAGATCACAAACATTAACATGGCTTTAGGTAGTCTTATGGTAGATGACATCAGCAGGCCTTGCGGAGGATGAGAGTTTGGAGGCCTGCATCAACTGCATTAGCCAAAAAGTATGAAACAATGCCAGTTTTGAAGTCAGTGTGGTATTCACACTTGCTCTTTGGGGAGATATATACACACCAAGTGGACTAGGGTGAGATTAGAATCCCTACCTATCTAATGTTATATACTACAGATCACAGTACTTAATGCACATGCTATAGCTCAAGTCTGCTTGTAAATGACTGCAGGTGAAGTAATCCTAGAAAACATAAACAAGCCCTGCATTGAACAGCTTGGGAGGCCTGCAGAGTCACGTTGCTTCCTACTGTCATCTGCAGCTAGTAGCCTAACAGTCAGAAAACTGTTTTGTAGCCTTGCTATGTGAAAACAGCCCCATATTGGGCATATGTGTCTGTTTGCATTTTGATGGGCAAGCCTGTGGTAAAGCTAAATTAGCCCTGTCAATACACGTGCACACAATATAATACAGTACACTCCTTGTTCAGTTGCTGATGTATGTGTGGTGAAAACCAGCAGACACAGGGGGCTATAGTGAATGTGGGTGTTGTTGCTGCCATAGATTCAAACATATGGCTTGGCAATACATGTATGTGTTCATATACAATGCTGTACATTTTCAAGGTTTCCACATGCTGTAATAGGGAGACATGGTATGACTCACCACTGTCTAGATGTTTGCAGCAAGTACACAGGTTTGACCCATACTTATGTATGTTTAACATAAAATTGTGGTTTGCTGTTAAATGTGGTATCATTTACACATGATGTGAGTGAAGACTGCCAGAACTCTGTACTTCAGATATCCCAATAGTCTTCCAATTGCAACACATGTTATTCTACGCATGTCCACATATTTTTAAGTGCATTATCTAATGTTGAGCCCTGCCTTTTGGTCCTTTGTCTAACATTGTAAGTGTCATGGTACAGCTTTGCTCTCCATGATCTGGGTATGTAGGGCAATACAGACATACAGACACATGCACACACACATATATATATATATATATATATATATATATATACACATTTATATATATATATATTTTTTTTTAAACAAAATTGTGGGAGGATCAACAGATTTGCAGTCTGCTTAACTGAGTGTATGCGCACGCGCAGTGGCATTTTGGCTTGTTTGCGCATTGCTAAGCAGTGTAGAAATAGGTGGCACATAGCTTACATCAGAGACTTAATGTTCTGTAAATTGAGTCCAGTCCACAGCTAGCTGTATTCCAGGCTGTGATTATGATTTGATTAGAAGTACTCAAAGTTGTATCTACCCATATACTCAGGTCCATAAATGAATTGACAGTTTCAATCACTGTGTGCTGTACGTAATATTCACATTTCTAGTTATGCCTTCCAAATCTTATATGCTTAATTTGTGATGTATTTATCAGCATATTATACTCCTGTGACCAAATGGTCAATTTAGTCAAGTTATTTGTTTATTTATTATTTATTTAACATTTGTTTACTGGGAAAGTCCGACTTGGAATAAAGCCAATTTTCTGCAGATGCCTGGGGAGAAATGCTCCAGATGCATGTCTTTGTAACATGACAGGAAACCAGAGTACCCAGAGAAAACCCACACGAATGCAAGAAGGATATGCAGACTCTGCACAGTAGGCATTCCAGCCGAGAATCAAACCAGAGAAACTCTTGCTGTGAGGCAACAACACTACCATTGCACCACTGCACCATTATTTAGTGAACATGCCCCATCTATAACACATGTAATCAGTATACCCAATTTCAAGTCATCTGCATACAGACTGTAGAACAACTCAGATGAAATGGATAGATGTACAGAGAAATCTGAACAAGTGTGGGCCTAGGATAGATCCCTTTGGGACACTCTGACTGTATCCAATTATTTCACTTGTCCAATTGCTGTATGATACTTGCCAAATCCTATATGTAAGCCATGCAACTATCCATCTTATCAAGAGTGCATCAGTACCTAGTTGTTCTAGTTTATTGACCAGTGTTTAGAATATGGCCCTGTCAAATCTGTATAAATGACATCACAGCACAATTTTTCATTAATAGCTGTTACTATATTGTCATAGTACATCATGCTGCAGGCGGTACTTAGATCCATTTTCAACATATGAATGCTAATATATGGTTTCAAATCCCAACCTTTACAATTTTGATACTGCCTAATCCAATATTACTTAAGACTTTTTAAATAGATCTTGGATATGCAGCACAGATGCAAATGTGTAAGTGATATGTGAAATAGGTTACTATTAGTGTAACACATAGAGTCACAGTCTGTAAAACAATACTTATTACTCCTCAACATGCCAAATATCTTAATATCTCAGGATTAGAACCCTGAACACCATCACACAAACTACTTGTTTTAGTCCTTTGAGCCACAGAGGCTGCTTGACAGACAGGGGATCATTAATTACACCATTACATGCATAAATATGTACTTTGCTATTCTCAGTTAGCTAACACATCATATCTAAGTTCAAATTGTACATTACTTTCTTGATGCTGTGTGGCATACTAACTACACACTGCTGTTTTGAGGGGTGGGGAACAAAAGCCCATGTTCTGCTAGGACACACAGTAGTCTGACTGTCATTTAACCTTACTTTTTAATATGTCCCTTGAATGAAATACCAGTAATCTATTGCAGTACAACTGTATGAATGTTCCATGCATGAGCCCTGCCGAATACAAATGGTGACATGTTAGTGGAATGAGTGTCTGTAGTCCCATGTGGATGTAACTTATGCCCAAATACCCAGTATAGTTGCCTGCATAATGTACCTGGTCCATAGCTACAATAACATAACAATCCACTACACTACTGTGTAGGTTATGAACTTACATTGCAGTTGTAGCAGTTGACACAACTGTAGTTCAGGACTGACTCTGTCTGATGTGAGCAGTACACAGCTAATACATGGATAGGTACAGGATGTGTGATTTGGCTGACATCAATTTTCATATCTGTATGTGAGTAGGAGCAAGGTGTTAGTCCCTAGGTTCCTAGGTTGTCAGTGAATGTGCTATGCATTGTCTCTTAGACAAACCCAAGGCATAGTGAGCACATCTACATCTACCTACAGGGACATCAGCAGGGGGTTCTCCTCCAAGTCCTCCTAAAAGTGTGACTGTGGTGACCTAGGCAATGGTGGGTGGCTATGTTTCCTTTCCCTTTGCTAATCCTGCTGCAGCAGTTTGCATAGGATCAGATTGTGTCGCATAGCACATACTGTGAATATCTATGCACAAGTGGCTGGAGTATACTGCAGGGTTCCACCAGATATATCGAGGCATCAGAACCGTGACTTCAGAAGTCCAAATACATGCTCTATGATGCTCCTAGTTTGTGCATGTGCCTCATTATAGTGTTTTTTCATGGGTGTGTGTACATTTCTGATGGATGTCATTATCCACAGCTCCAGGGCATAGCCAGCATCCCCCAGTAAATGGCCCTGTGGGATGTCCCTCCTAGCAAATATCCAGTACAGCTGTGATGTGTGCCAGATATGGGAGTCATGATAACTGCCAGGTTTGCCAGCATACAAATTCAATATAATTCCCTGGGCATTGCATATGACTTGGCAGTTGGAGTGGTAACCCCTGCAGTTAACGTAGCTTATACCCTGCTCATCATGTGGTGCCATGATGTGTATGTGAGTGCAATCTATGGCATCCAGTACTTCAAGGTGGTATTCTACACAGTAGAAGTGTTGCATATTGCTGGCCCTCACCTCAGGGTCAAGGGAAAAAGATATGTGCTCACTGGCATGTGGGAGCATAGCATCTAGAAATTAGTGGAGTATCCTGGATGCAGATGCCTATGACACACCCATCATGTCCTCAGTTGGTTTTTGAAAGGTACCTGTAGCTAGTATCCTAAGGGCCACACATACCTTAGTTTCCATTGGGATGGGTTCCCCTCTGTTAACTCTGGCTCTGAGTTGAGGGCCGCAGAGGTCTCTGAGCTCTCATAATAAGTCTCTCTCCACTCTGTAGCACTCTACAATCTCCAGCTCATGTAGCTCCTGGAAGGTTACCCTGGACCTGAGCACTCTTCTCCTTCTTAGCCTAGGCCTATTGTCAGCAGCACCAGCGGTATTGACTTTGGCATCTAGTACCTGCAGATGTAGGAAAGCTGCAGCAGCCATAGCATTATCTCAGTTAAAATTTCCAAGTCTCTACTCCAATGGTTCAGAGTATTTTGGAAAAATCAGAATGTAGGTTGCATGCATACTTTATACAGTTCTGCTGTAGGTCCACCATGTGGGATTGGTTAATTATGATGCAGTTCACCTGCCTAGGATGTAGTGTCATGCAGCAGAGCTTATACAAAAGTACATATTATTAATTGAATATATCTGGTTTTCCTTGACAGATGGCTACATCATCAGTGTCACATGGGTAATCTGCTTGCATGAACATGTTAAGGTATGTGGTGTGCTGCACAAACACACATTCTGAGCACTAAAAAAAGTCTTAAAGCAACACAGTGGGAATATCAAAACCATGCGGGAGCCTATGCAAGTGGGATATGTGGACACGGTTGCTCCTTTCAGTGATTCAACAAAGGAACCTCATTTGCATACATATTTGTATTGACAGCCTGGAAACTACATGGTTCTTAGCCGTGTAAGCTGGGTAACAGCTTGAATTCACCATTGTACAGACCCAATGCAGGGTTGTACAGTACATTTGTGCAAACTACATTACAGATGTTTATTTTAAAAGGTTAATTTTTTTTACTGTTCAGTATGTTTGGGCAATGTGGCGCATAGTGCAAACATGCAAAAATTATTAAAAAAAATCATTAATAATTTTACATATTGCCTTCCTTTTATTAACATTCACAATGTATGTTTTGCACATGTATGTATGCGATCTACTATTTTAAGGGGAGTTATGGCCATATTTGTGGACTTTTACATCCACTTCTGATCGTGTAGACTCCTGTATGTGGAGAACTTCCACATTTATTATGACCACGGACATGGAGTCTGCACAGATGCCTTTTGCCTTGTTGGATTGATCCATCTGCCTCATTTGCATAAGAGTTACCTAGTTAAGCAGAAATTTGCATTGCACTGAAGTTTTTCTGTATGGGCATGTTTGCATACTGCTAAGCAATGTTTACTGAATCTAAAAAATGTTCACACTCATGTACACATTGCACAGTGATGCGTACATGAAAAAAGTGTAGACCTTACTGAATTCCCCCCATAATTTTTATTATTTTTTACTACATTTTTAGTACTAAAAATATTTCCTCCAAAAATTCCCTAAAACACCTTTACAGATTGTGAAGCAGCTTATGTAAATTCAATGGATTCTTAACAGAGCAATACTAGTTAAGTCCTAGTTTTCTAAATGCATTTAATTTCAACTGCAAGCATAATTATTTTTTCTGCAAAACACCATTGACATCCTCTTCATGCTAATCCACCTCCACACAGTCCAGAATGATAAATTTAAAACCAGAATGCCTGGAGTATTTTAGTAAGTGTTTGGGTAAGGCATTCCTCTGGCATTTATGACTGATGTCAGAAAGATGACATGAAATCCTCCTTTTCAGTTTATTCATAGTCTTACCCACATAACATGCAGGGCAGTCATTGCACATGGCAATATATACAACTTTTTCAGTATTACAGTTACCACCAGCTGAAGATTTCACCATCTTTTCAGATATAGGCACGCAATTAAGTCGCACTCCATCAAGTATTCACAGAAAGTGCAGTTAGGTGGCCCACAGATTTTAGTGCACCTCTTTTCCACATAGCTACATATGCTTCTGCTCTTTTTATATATAAATTGGGGCGATCTCCTAAAATCCTTACAAGCTGCTGATTGTTAGTGAGGATGGCTCGGTTTTCCTTAATAATGGCTTTAATTGTATTGAAATCCCAGGTGTAAGTTAAAATGCAGCTGTCCTTACTTTTCTCTTCTTTTGGGTTATTGTGCCCCCATTGCATAATTCTACTAAAAGGCTTATTCCTCATAGGATCATTGTTAATTTTAAAATCTCTAATGGGATCCAGGATCATATGTAACATGTTTGATTCATATCCTCTGGTAAAGAAATCATTTTCAAGATCATTCACATTTTTGAGAAAAGGGGACAAATTTGTGGTAATGTATGCTAATCTGTAGCCCTGTGATTTTATTACATTGTGCTTAGTTTTTATTGGATGCATACAGTCTCTGTGAAGTAAGTAGTTCAATCTTGCTGGTTTTCTGTATACGTTACTAATTACTTTTCCTCTGTCTTTATCAATACTGGCAATCATATCAAGGAAATGCACTGACTCCGAACTAATGGAAGTTGTAAATTTCAGAAAAGAGGTGGAGTTATTTCTTGTAATGGATAAACTCGGTGAGTTTAGATTTCTCACCTTGCCTGACTATGAATACATCATCATTAAAGCAAAGGTAGCTGGTCATAAAACTCTGGTATTTACTTTGTAGTACAAATTCCTCCTCCCACTTGCCTAAGGCTACATTGGCCAGGCTAGGGGCCATAGCAGTACTCATGGCTATCTCCCACATCTGTTTGTAAGCCTGGCCATTGGAAATGAAAAAATTGTAACTCAACACCAAGTTTATTAGCTTTCCAAAGTGTTCAGTTTGCCCTTGTGTAACATTATTATTTCTGCTGTAAGCCTCTGTAGCTGCTTCAGTATAGTATATCTGTGGTAACACAATGTAAAGGGCTTCAACATCAATAGTTACCAAAATGCTTTGCTCATTCACTTGTACTTTTTTATTTTTCTTAAAAAATCAAGTGAATCTAAAATAAGAGATGAGTTCTTTTCAGCAAGATGCTGAAGAATAAAATCTAAGTATATGACAGTGCCGTCTGCTATGGAACCTCCACTTGCAATAACGCATCTGTAAGGTGGATCTTCCCTGTTCTTATGGGGTTTGGGAATTCCAAAAAACAAGGTACTTTAAGGTGAGGAGTGTTCAAATAGTCAAAAAAAAATTCACTAATAAGTTTATCATTAAGCATTGTGGTTAGCTTATCTTTCCATTCTATATATGCAGTTTAACCTCCTCAAAGGAATGTTAAGAATAAAACTCAGGTGTGTTCAGCATGTCGTCTATTTTAATTGTGTAACTATCAGTATCTGTAACAAGTACCCTTGTCAGCCTTCATAACACATCTAGTTCTATCACTGCTCAAATTCTTAAATGCTAATATCTCATCCTTTTAAATATTATAAACTTATGTTTTGGTGTTTTTTTGAGAGCCTTTTTATTTTGAGCTTGCATTTTGTCTTGAAGGCTCTAAGTATGGGATGCAGTGGGAGGAAAAAAATACTGGGTCTTTCAATGTTTTCTTTGATGGGTTTATTCTTCCTCCATATTATTTTTCTCGTGAAATACAAGTTTCAAATTCAACTTCGTCACATACATTTTTAAATCAGTGATGGTCTCTGTCTCATTGCTCCTTCTCTGAGGTATGAATGTAAGTCCTCTGTTAAGCACTTTTCTTCAAGTGCTGTCAGTGGTTTCTTCGAATGATTCCACATCTTGGGGGCTAATTCTGTCTGCAGGCTCATGGTCCTAATGGGTAGAAGTTCTTGTTCCCCAGGTACCTCAACTCTCTCTCACCCCTTACCCCTGCTTCCTTCTCCTGTTGTTGTAGCCCTCCCTCCTTTTGCTCAGATGGTAGCTTGCTTCTTCTCTCTGGAACCTCAGTGGGCTGTATCTCTGGTTGTAATTTTAATTGTGATGATAATTCATGTTAATGTGTACTGGACTCTGGTGATATGAGCCCTGGGAGTTGTATTCTGACTGGGTAGGATTCCAATGTTTTCTCATGTTCATCTGTGGAGTCCAAGGCATACTGGGTGCCATCAGTCAGTCCTTCATTTGTCTGTCCCTCATTTGTCTGTCTGTTCTTTGGGCGTGTTCAAGTTGTGAAAAACCTGTTCATTCCTACCACCAACATTACCAGCCTGAACATTCAGATTGATGTTGTCAATATTACTGTCATTGTAATTATTGTTGGCATTACTGGCATCATAATTGTTATTGGTATTGTGATATCTTTAGGTGTCTGTGTAACCCTGTTGCTGGGCCTCTTGTTAAAACATCTCCTGTAGTTCTGTCATCCATTTTGACCTCCCCTTCTGAATCTATGCTTTGTGAGACTCTGTGGATCATCTTTGTCCATTTGATCTCTGTTCATTTTCTGAATCGTTCTCTCTTGGATGGACTTTTGATAATTGTGAACCTTCTCTGCCACATTTTAGAACTTCTCTTTGTGATCTACCTTTTACGTTCAGTCTCAAGAGTCAGTTTTTGCCTTGGTGGTGTCCTGTTTTTCTTTGTTGTGTTTGATAAGAAAGTCTATTAGTTTGATGCTAGCTTCCTCAAGAATGTCAGTCCATTCCTGTGCTAGTTCGTCATGCACATTATTCTAGATTAACTTTTTATTACGTCTCAGTCCCCTTGGTAATCTTCTTTTATCTCTACTCTATTCCAAATATATTCGCTCCCAGAACAGACCTTGTAGCAGTTAAGTTGATTTTCTAACTTTGCAAAATTATCAGAGCGCATGTTCACATTATTACCTTTTGGGTTGTCATTTGTATTAATATTGGGGTGCTGACCTTCATCATTCCATACTGGTAAAGTCAATAAGTCTTGAAGCTATGAATTCTCCATGCTGAGAAAAGAAGTTCATAGGTTCATAGGTGGGTACTAGGCTCTCAGCCCTAGGGCCTATACAAGCGTAGTCATAACAATTCCCTGGCTATTTTTTTCCCACACTATTTACTAATGCCAGAGCAAATCCTTGGGCACAAAACCAAAGATCACAAACATAAAAAAATTAACAAGCATAGGAATCTATCCAGTTCCAAACTCACCACCTGAGGGAAAAAAAATAAAAAACAAAGATGTGATCTTAAAACTTCGTTGATGAGCTCAGACACATTAATTTCCAAAAATCATGAAACCTAGGTAGTGTGTTAAAGCAACAAACCGTTATTCGTCACAGACAAGTGATCCTCAGTAACAAAAAATCAGAAATGTTCTAACAATGTTAAGCATATCAGCTTTTATATACTTAAAAGTAGGTATGGAAAATTTATGTATTGTTTAATTTTAAACCAGCCTATTCAAGGCAAGTGGTATAAACAAGGCTGTAAAAGTACATTTTACTGATTAGATCATACTAAATCTTATCTATTTGCAACCCACTTTCCAAAATCAGGTATTCAGTAAAGCATAAAATACACATAAAAAGACTTTTAACTAAAATCGCTTTCGACTACCTAATGCAATAAAGCCTTCATCAGGTCTGTGACAAGAACTAAAATCTAGAAAAAACGTAGCAATTTAACCATAAATATAATCCAATTAGAACACTATAAATATAAAACTACATCTTTCTAATAATATCATCTAGCAAATATCCATCTATGTGTATTAGTTTGCATAAAAAACTAAGTAATTAACAGCTCAAAAAAAAGTCCTTTTCTAAAATGCACTGAGACTGAAGTGATGAGATGTAATAAAAGACAATGAAAAGAGAGCTGCAGCGATGTCTCCTCTTACTTCTGAACTGAT
This sequence comes from Protopterus annectens, assembly GCF_019279795.1. Classification (NCBI taxonomy): domain Eukaryota; kingdom Metazoa; phylum Chordata; order Ceratodontiformes; family Protopteridae; genus Protopterus; species Protopterus annectens. The sequence continues at coordinate 1,224,949,228 of NC_056728.1, read as the reverse complement.
CTTGTAGGTCTGTGTGTGACTGGATAGTAATTGCAGATCGCCAGTCTTTGAACACAGTGATACCTGATAGGTGCTCCACATTTGACATATGACAGGTACTTCAGGATTATTTATAACTTATGTAAGAAAGCATAAATTGTGTGAAGAAACCTAGTCTTGTTTTTCAGCCTTGTGTTTTTTTTTTTTGAAAAAAGAAAGAAAAATATATAACTTGTTAATAAAGCCATAACAGTTTTCCACATTTTCTTTAAAGTAAAAATAAAAGGAATGAGAACAATAGCCAGTGTGCTTTTTAATGCATTTTAATGACTTTTTATGCTATAATTTATAATCAAGATATTTTTACAATAACATTTAAATAAGAATTACTTGCTTAATAATGCAAATATTGTAAATCTTTTGTTGTAATAAATAGACTTTAGAATTCTATTCACTGCATGGATATGCAATTTATAAATGCATGCAATAAAATAAAATAAAAGTACTACTGAAGTAGATAATGAAAGTGCTAACAAATGAAAGAGTTTCCTAATAAAATATATCATTCATCTTAGCACATTACTAATATAGGACGTGGTGAGAAGTCAGCTCATTACAACACTTGAATTAGAGGTCTAATTTTTCACAAGGAAATACATTTCTTAGCTTGCAAATAATGAATTACTTATGAATAAATATTTTATGATCACAATATGTAAATTTTCTGTAAGACTCCGTTCTTCAGTTTCTATACAAACTAAATCAATGGAATTAATTCAAAGATTGTGTTCATTAAATAATTCTAACACATCTTTCTGTATATTTTAAACCAGCAATTGTTAACCCTTTCCATCATATTAAATCATGTATAAATTAAAATCTGTCTGTAAATTGCATGTCAGCAATATTCTTTCTTCTTCACTCTCTCTCTCTCTCTGTACAAGCACACATACACACACACACACACACACACACACACACACACACACACACACACACACACACACACACACACACACACACACACACATGCAAACAAATACACACAAATGTGTACATGCACAATGCACAAATGCATACATATATGCTTTCACATGTGATAGTGCACACACACACACACACACACACACATATGCAAACAAATACACACAAATGTGTACATGCACAATGCACAAATGCATACATATATGCTTTCACGTGATAGTGCACACACACACACACACACACACACACACACACACACACACACACACACACACACACACACACATATACATTCATGCTCACATACACACACACACACACACACACACACACACACTTGGTGCATCATCAGAAAACATTTCCATTTGGTGCACTTCATCAGTAGTTTAAATACAGTTTTAGTGGAAGACTAAAATTTCTCTAAACTCGTGGCTGGCCTGAAGGCATAGTGACAAAGTGTCTACCTGTGTCACAGGTAGCTGATTGGGAATAGAAGTGTTGGTGTAGGGAATAGGATGATATGTCTGATAGTTAAATCTTTTACCCGAGTGGAGGGTTAGGGGGAGATCACTTTCAGTGTAACTTCTTGTAGAGATAAGGAATCTCACAGGCCAAGATAGCAAAGACATAGAAACATAGTTGTCACTCGTCCTTCTCTAACACATATGACAAACAAGCAAGGGGGTTCATTTAGATCCTTTAATACAGAGAAACACATCAGGATGGATAACAGCATCATAAAATATGAACAAACTAGTTAACAGATAGACCTTACATACATACATGCTTACATCAAACAGCTTACTACAAAATGGCAGTCAGATTTGCACGTGCTCAGTATTTATACACTTGTGGAAGGCCTTGGATAGCTTCTTAAAGGCACATGCGCACACATTGATCTAAAACAGTGTCCATCACTAAATGGGCAGCTGTATTCAGATAACATACTGATATCTCTGCACAGTGCTTTGGTTTTCATGTAAATTGATAGCCCTTTGCCATGAAGATAATGACTACAACATTTCATCTATGGCTCTCCATAGAGAGATCCGTACTAAATACAGCCCGGACTCTAGGTTAAACAATGTTGTATTGCAGACTCTCAGAGACACTAGGATGCCTACCTGACAAAGGGAAACAGCTGAGATTGCCCACTAAAGAGCTACAGGGAAACCAGGACAAGTGGATGGGAGAAGTAAGTCAAGGACTAAGTTGTGGAGGCAGGTGAGGAATGAGGGCTTTCACTTAAACCCACCATACATACACTTCTGAATTAAAAATTAAGTAAACGTTTACACACAGTGCACATAGTGCATAGACTCTGACACCCCAATAGCAACCTAGCCTACCTAATACAATGCCAGCAAACATTAATCCACATCATAATCATTGTAGTCATCATTAATTCCCTTTTACCACTTTTCCACATGGATCAGGATGTCACTTTGACTGTTGTCACCTCTTTTAAGACCACATCCTGAGCTTCTTCAGGCATCAAGCTTGACTATTGCAGGTATTCCTCATGCAAACCATCCAACTCATGGCTGGACATTCTTGCTTCTTCTTGCCATCTTCCTGTCTCTCTAAAATTAGCTTCACAAGTTTGTCTTCTGAATTCCTCCACATATGACCAAATCCTTGTAATCTGTTATCTTCTCTGCAATTGGAGATATATTGGATTCTGTTCCATAATGTGCATCCTGTTACCCATCTCTGGCTCTTCATCTCCATCACCACACACCTCCTCACCTGCTCTACCTTCACTGCTCTATTTTCTGTGTCATACAGAGGCACTGGTTATGCCACTGTTGTATACATCTCACTAAGAAATGCAGCTGACGTGAGGCAAAGCAGTCAACAGCCCTGGGTGCAAAGTGCTAGGGAGCACAATAGGACTTTGTTTACAGTGCTTTACTAACATTCATTCATGCCAGTACTGCATTTGCAGCCCAAACTAAAGCAGTTAAGAATAGTTTTTTTTCTCTTTCTTTTTCCACAATTGAAGAGTTTAGAGTGGATAGAATGAACTTGGCTGCCCCTTCCATTAGGAGAAACAGACTGGATAATTCAGCTTTTTAATTTGGGTCCTCAAGGAGAACAGACTGAAAAAAAAAGAGCAAACCTGACTGACTTCCTACTTAAATCATGAATACCACATTAAGGAAGGGATCTTATTTTGTCTTTTGCTCATCTACTTTAAGATGAGGAGAGGGGGTGCTAGTCTAGAGGATGTCACCAGGTACTAGATCAGCTAGATGCACCTACCTCCTTATTTTTGCTTTCTCTCAGAAACTCACACCATGGTTACCAAGGATATCAGGTTGAAATTCAAGGGCTCAGGGTTTTGATGTAGTAGTTTGCTAAGACATTCCATATTTATCACCAAACAGTGGTGTGGACAATCCCTTTTGAAACTGATGTCCCTGAATTTTAGAGCTGTATGCCAGGAATATGGATGGGAGAGCAATGTTATGACTGACATTCTTAAACAGGACAGGGTGCATGCCAGGCAATGCAGATATCAAACCAACAAAAAATTAGGACTCTTTTCTACTATTTACTGAAAGGAAGGTATCATGGCTGTTACCACCACTCAGTATCCTAGGGGTCTGGAATTAATTGATAGAAGACAGTTACACCTTTCTGTCAGATCCATCAGGACTTGCTGGATTAAGCTGCAAGCAGATTTTATGGATTTTATATTTCAATTGACCTGGCTGATCTGTGGTGCTTACCAATCCTAACTAACTAATAATATAGCTCTAATCTGTCAGCCCCAAATGAAGACAGATTTTATTAATCTGATCTAAGATTTTTCCTAGGGTAAAAGAAATTAAAATTCTTTTGAAGAGTATATCCAAACATTCAGTATTAAATGTTCAACTCAAATAATGCTGTGTATGGATGCTAATATTTTTTTGGCACATAGAAAACTCTCTACTTTGGAAAACAGAAAATGTTAGGTATATAAAAGATTCAGTGGTCAAGAAGGATGAAATAGGTGAAGATAAGGCACACAAAGTGGATGTGGATGGCAGTTTAGTAGTTGATGCACAGCACTTGGCTGTATAGCATCATAGCATACAGTGTGTGCTGTACACAAAATGAGTAAAAGACATATCGTATGTCTAGAATAAGGGGCTTGCAGATCACCACCAGTGGTCATAATGGAGGCAAAGGCTCTGTTGGTGTTATATGACACTAATGTAGATGAGTCAGCAGGGCAAGCTCTTACATCATTTAGGGCCAAGTGGGTGGCAGTGGAACAAATACCACATAGTGTCTTGGTACACACTGTCTCTAACAGTAGCCCCCTTGCCATTCTTGTAATAAGAGACATATATTGCACTATACTTGTACATTATCCTAAGGATACAGATGATCATTCTATATGTTTCTAACAGAAATGATACGTGTCTCATGGCTTAGATAGACAATGGCCCAGTGGAAACACACCTGCATTCAACAAATCTGGTGTGGTTAACAGACAAGACCACAATATAGCTATTTTGGTAGAAAAAAAACATTCTATCAATTCACTCTTGCCTGAAGAAGCTGTCAGAACAATGTTCTGTCTATCTTAGCCTACAAGTAGGTCACCAAAGTAGACCCAGTGCCTCATTTTATGCAGGTTATATTTATATTTATGAGTAAGGGCACAGTGCTTCAGGGAAAAATGAGTCAGGCTACTGCAAACCTATGGGAAAGATACTTTTGATGGGTCAGTCTGCGGAACCACATTATTAATCAATTACAAGGCTATGAGTTTTGACAGACTGATAGTGGTTCAGATGGATAAGGAATGGCTGCACTATTTATTCCATATGTGTACAAACAACATAATCAGAGCTACCAAATACCACTGAGGAACAACTGGGTTTCTCTCAAAGGATGCAGACAAAGCTTTCCATTATATAACAGTGGCACTTAGTTCTTACTGTCCTAACAAAAATGACGTTTGCTCAAGCATGGTAAGATACTACATGTGAACCATCTGCCAGGATTAAGAGTAACAGAGCCATTCATCGTCTTTTCTGCGTCTTGAATTATACATGGCACATGTGTCTCCATTCCATTACTTGTTCATCATCCTGCAGGAGCTACTGTTGTGCAGCTTGGAAAAGCAAAGGGCAGTAACACAAGTTATCAGACTGGGCATGCAGTGGTAAAGGTGCATGAATACACTAAGGATGCACTGCCTCTATTTAATCACTAACAGCAGTCAGAGAAGTACTGCAGATGGTAGATGCATACAAAGCTCAAATTGCACATTCATTGTCATCATATATATTATTTATTCATTCACAAAGGAGATTAACAAATACTCTTTAACAGACTCAGGTCTGGAGTTGACTGACCATGGAATCAAGTACCTGATACTCTTGCTATGTGCTAGGTTGTTAATGTTTTTGAGAACAAAAAATTAAGTCAGTTGTGGGTGAAGGTTCTTTGACATATACATCGTTGAGCCAAGTGGGTTTGTCTTTCTGGGAGTAAAGTAATCAAGTTTAAATAGACATTCTGCTATATATTTTGAAACCATTAATTGTGCATTTAATCTGGCATAATCCTAGCTGGGCAAGTATTTAAAAACAACAGTAATGGAATATTACAGAATAAAAGCCTCTGAGAGCAGGTTTTGATGACCAGACACTGTTCTTGAGTGAAAAAAGTGGGGTAAACTTTTAGATTTATATAAACATTAAATGAAGCCCAAATTTTCCCCTTGCTAGCATTATATACCTTTGGATGTAATAGGATGCATTTCTGAATGTTAGGGTACAGGTAGTCATCTTGCCATGCCTGGAGATTGCTATTTGGATCATCAGCTTCTAAATCACAGTCATTTCCCAAACATCAAGATGCCAAACCCATTAGGCATGAATGTCATTGCCACTGTTTCTCATAATGTAATGGAGATTTAAGCCAAGCAGTACTATTGGACAGCAAGTTCTATATAACTCCATAAAACACACTGGGGATTCTACACTTACTGAAACATAATGGCTGCAGTTATTGGACTGTAAATGAAAACACGTAATGTCAGAAGGTCGAATCTTATAGGAAGTTGTTTTACATGCTATAAATATTGATACTAGGATACCTTCATTTAAAAGATTTCAGTTAAAACAATGTTGCAATAAATGTACCCCCTTACACACACACGTGCATGCACACACACACACACACACACACACACACACACACACACACACACACACACACACACACACACACACACACACACACACAGACACACACACGACACACACACACACACACACACACACACACACACACACACACACACACACACACACACACACACACACACACACACACAGACACACACACACACACACACACACACACACACACACACACACACACACACACACACACACACACACACACACACACACACACACACACACACACTCAGAGAATATTAAAATGTGTTTGGTAGAACTCTCAGATATTTTGCTTAAAAATACGGACGTTTTACCTTAGTGTGCTGCATTTATATAAGCCCATTGCCTTGTCTAAATGAGCTTACAGGAAGTAAGAGTTTAAAGCATTACATGATCATATGATAATAGAATATTCAGAGCAAGTTACCCACCCATCCATGTCTTAAAGCTCACTTACCTCAGGTTATAGCACAACATTTCCTTCCCCCTTAATGGATCAACAACTGCTACTTTAGACATCCTCTTGACTGTCCTAATTGTCAGTGTATGTAAGCTGATTCATGCTTTATGGTGTAGGACTGTAAAAAAATGAATCCTTTATGGGATGTTGTTAATGTAAAGGTAAAAATATGGCTTTGTATGTAGAAGTGTGTGATTTAAACGTGTTACCTAACTGGATGCCACAAAATCATAAGGCATTTATGTCTGGCATCATAGCATACAGGGAAAAAGCACTGTTTACAACCTAGATATCTGATAGCAATGAGATGTGAGTGACTGTAGAAGCCTTTAGGAGAGGATGGCAATGGAGAGCCAATGCCAATTCATCCATCCTGGGGAAGGTGATGGTCAGACTAGCTGTAGAGTGGACACAGTAGAAGAAAGGTGTCTTAAAGATAGCAACTGCTGAGACATGTATTTCATCCATGCCAAGTCACATGCATGGTGGACTTCATAGATCAAGTGCTTACCTGTGTGTACCCACAGAGGAAAGGCACTCTATACCCTCATGTCTGCTAGCATGAACATGGCCAACAAGGGGAGATGTTAGGGTCATATAACAGAAAACCATTTTTGGCTGCTTGGATGATGGTCTTGCAGCCAGTAATCATCCATCTGGAAAAATATGGGTTTAGTTCACTGTAGGAGGGCTGATTTTGGTAGACAATAGGGCATATAAGAGATTTGTCTTTGCACTGTGTGACTATTCTTTAAAACTAGTGGAAGGATGTAGTACAGTGGATGAACAAGTGTAAAGCAGTGATTGATTATAACAGAAAAGCAGCTCAGGCACATTGAACAGTGATGTTAATGATACTAGGCCACCATGATTTACAGGAGGAACTCTCACCATAATTCTGAATGGGAATGACAATATTCTTTTAGGTTCAGGGAAGTAGAGTTTGCCTCCTGCTTTTCTGTTTTTTTATATACTTGGTATACTAATCTTTGATTATGGGTAATTTCTTCCACATGCTATGTTTATTATGATAGTGACATCTCAGTTTCAGTTCGCACTAGATGTAATACACTTAACCAGCAATTGTTTGATTCTGTGGATATGACATGGTTGCCAGAGCATCCAAGGGTGTTATTTTTGCATTTTCACTATTTCTCTATCATATTACTCATGTTATTTTCAGGTAATTTGAAGGCCACAGCGTATGCTTCTCTTTATAGTGCAGGACGATACCATCATTGGGGGATGAATGCAATGAGACACATGTCACTTTATGCATCATGTATATGTGTTCTTTCTTATGCAGTATTTATCTTTTTTTTGGGTGAGGGCTTTTTTAATTGTTGTATCTGTAGCAGGCAGGTTGTCTATGTTGTCTGATTATGCACTTCAGTTTTTTCCAATGTTCCTTCCTAGTTGGATGCATAGTATTCCCTGGCTTGTCTTTATATCATTCATATCTGCAGTTCTGCACCATGCAGTGTAATTTAAGTCACACTTTCTGTTAGTCTGTTTCTTATGCTTTTGTACTGTTGCACATTTTCTCTTTTGTTAATTATGACTCTAAACATCTTTAATAAAGCTTATTAAGTTAAAAGTCTCACATATTCTTGTGTGAAACATGCTTAGCTATTTCAGGTACAATGAAATGCAATCATTTATATTTCATGTCTCTGTATCTGAAAAAGGTGCAGTTCTGTATTCACTGGAAAGGCTCACCCAAACTCTGCTACAGTTTGCTGTGAGGGGAAGGTTAGTTTGCATTTGTTGTATTTTGTATTACTTTATTGCCTTTTTCTATTTTGCATTCTATGATTTGTTTTCTTTACACTGTGTTTTACTTGTATTCTGCTTTTAACTGCATATTAAAACTTGAAAAGACACCACAGCTCTGTATCTTGTGAGTCAAGCAGAAATTAGAACATGTCAATTAAGGAGTCATACATAAGTTATAACAGGTCAGTTAAGGTTAATCATCTGTGAACTGAGGGGGTGGAGCAAGGAACTAAACCTTCAATTTAAGGGGTAAAATAAAACATTTCAGAGCTTTACTGGAAAGGCTCACCCAGACTCTGCTACAGTTTGCTGTGAGGGAAATGTTAGTATGCTTTTTATTTGTTGTATTTTGTATTACTTTATTGCCTTTTTCTATTTTGTGTACTGTGATTTGTTTTCTTTACACTGTGTTTTATTTGTATTCTGCTTTTAACTGCATATTAAAACTTGAAAAGAGACCACAGTACTGTCTCCTGTGAGTCAGACAGAAATTAGAGCAGGTCAATTAAGGAATCACACATAAGTTAGAACAGGTCAGTTAAAGTTAATCATCTGTGAACTGAGGGGGTGGAGCTAAGAACTAAACGTTCTATTTATGGGGTAAAATAAAACATTTCAGAGCTTTACTGGAAAGGTGCACCCAGACTCTGCTACAGTTTGCTGTAAGGGAAAGGTTAGTTTGCATTTTATTTGCTGTATTTTGTATTACTTTATTGCCTTTTTCTATTTTGTATACTTTGATTTGTTTTCTTTACACTGTGTTTTACTTGTATCCTGCTTTTAATTGCGTATTAAAACTTGAAAAGAGACCACAGCTCTGTCTCTTGTGAGTCAGACAGAAATTGTTTCCACCCTCTCACTCAGTTACTGTTGTGTTCTTATACACCACTGCCTTTCTAGTTGCCTGCCTCTTATGTTAATTTGACAATATATCTCATTTCCTCTCTGCTTTTACTGGCTGGTGTGACTAAGCACAAAATTATCATTTTGTGAAATCACTACCCTTTTACTATTTAAGTTTATTGGCCATCCTACTGTATTCCATAGTACCAGAATACAAAAGTGACCACCCCTTTCAATCTATCTTGCTGTTTTAAAAATAGTGACTCTCCACTAAAACTTAACTTTTTAGACAGGTAAAACATAAAGTTATCTAACTCCTCTAGTACACACTGCAGTGTTTAGGATAAACCATTTTTCATCATACCTATAAACATCTGTTGCAAGACCAGCAGTTATTGGGGAGCCCACATTCTGCCTCTCAGTAGTCATCTTGGGATTAGTGCTTCTGTTTTTCCTGGTGAGAGAGGGAGTGCAGTTACATTATTTCCTGGAGACTATTGATCACCAGACAGCTTAATAACTGCTTTATGGGTGACAGCTTGGAATCTGCGCTTATATCTTGATCCTGGTGAGAGTAGGAGAAGAGTGCATTGATTCCTGACTTTTTCTGATTGAAGACTGAGTGTCTGTGCTTAATGTACCCGATTGGTCTGGTTGCTATACGAGACATCTACCAGAAAAAGGCTACAAGCCTGCAGACCCTTGCATCATCTGGGACAAACAAGGAGTGGCCTGGTACGGTTCTTGGGATTGGTGCTAACATTTTGCTTCTGGTGAGAGAAGAAGCAAAGGAGTATTGTATCCCAACAGAGTGAAGCTGTGCTGAGACCAGCATTAGTAGTAGCCAGGCAGTAGCCATTCATGTGACTCTCCTCCTTTCATCATTTTTGACAAGCTAATTCTTTATTTTCAGTAAGTACTGCTTGATTTCTTCTTAACTTCAGAATATCTGCCTAAATACGTCATCCTTAAATTTTCAAGGTCTACGTATTAGTTTCCCGTCAAGTGTTTGGCAGTACTCTGTACAAACTCAGACACCTTGAGTGACATTTTCCCTGTAAAAGGAATATATAAGGAAACAGCTCCAGTACTTAGTAATAATGACCATCCCTCCTGGCATGTCTAAAGGTCAGTTCCCTGTGCTTTCTCCTATTAATCTGATGAACTTGGACATTCTGAGGCAGTGTAGCAACTGCCTCATGTACATAGACAACCCTCTCCTCTTACCTCCCAATACTCCAACTTGTGAGAGATGCACTTATATATCCAAATTGGAAGCCATGCACTCTTATGCCAAGACTGGAATAGCTAGTCAAGAGGAGAAGGTCAACACTTGCACCACACCACATGCAACATATAGCCCTGCAGAACACCCACCACCACATCTCTCACATAAAAACACAAACCGGACACCCACCTTTGCAGAGGTCCTCAATAGAAATCTACCCAAACAGCAGAGACCTCCAAGGTAGAAACACACTTGACCACCACAACACAGCACAAACCACAAGACACATAGCTCACCTACACAGTGTGCCCCTCAACCTAAGCCCATAAGGCAAAACAGCTTGCCCAATACATGAATCATAGGTGACTCAATAGTGAGGCACACTGATGTCCCACTCACTAGGTTGAATAAGGAGAAGGTAACAGTCAGCTGTCTATCAGGTTCCAGAATTAGACACATAACACACGCACTCAGGTCACTCCACAAGTACAAGTATGACTCTGTCACTGTCCATGTGGGTGTGAATGACCTGAGATGCACCTCCCTGGACTACATGAAAAGAGACATGGAGGAGCTGTCAGATTATGTGGCCCAGGCAGGTACCTAGCCCTGAGGAGCATCCTACTGTCACCCAGAATGATACTGCAGTACAAGCAGAAAATGACTGACTTCAACAATTGGCTAAGTTTCTGGTGTCATTTTAAGCGGGTCCAGTATCTGTCTGCTTGGGATGACATGATTGACAGACCTTGATGCTTTGCCAGAGATGGTCTGCATCTGTCAGCCCTGGGATTCTGGATACTGAATAAGGCTCTTGCCACCCCTCTAGTGCCTTTTTAGGTGATGTTCCAAAGACCAAATTACCAATGTAACAGCTATAAATAAGTGCAATCTGAGGGTCATCCTGCTCAACGCTAGATGTCTAAATCTCAAGATGCACTTGCTTGAAAGCACTCCCCAAAATGGAAAACATCAACATTTGTGCTGTAACAGAGACCTGGTTTAAAGCAGAAGAAAGCACCCCTACACTACCAGGTTATAACTCATTCCACACCTTTCGGCTGCAGAACATGCATCGAAGCTCCAAAGGCGGTGGTGTCTCCATATTCATAAAGGATATGTACACCTCCAGACTAGTAGTAGCCCAGCATAATGCATCTGAAATACTTCAGGTACAACTAACATTAGTTAAGATGGCGATTCAGGTTTCAGCCTGCTATAGGTCCCCAATCATGTCCCAGGACTCTCATTCCATGTTCCTAAGCACCCTGGAAACTATTAGGGTCCAACCCAACACTCTCATACTAGGTGACTTTAACTATCCCTCCATCAACTGGGAAAACTACTCATGCAACAATACACTGACCCAGCACTTCCTGGAATTCATCAGTTCCAATGTCTTGGACAAGCTCATTCTTACCCCCACTAAAGGAAGCAACATCCTTGACCTGGTTATTACTAACATGGGTAACCATTGCTCTACACCAATAGTCAATTCCTCCCTGGTTAAATCCGACCACAAACTAATCACCTTGGAAATCCACATCTCACCCCCCCCCCCAAAGGTAACCACCATGAAAAACTTCTCCAAAGCTGACTTTGGGCTCCTAAAATCAGAGGTGGCTAACTTCACAGCACCCATGTCAATGGAAAATAGATGCATGACTGCCAAATCATACACCAATGCACTGTATGAACACGTGAATAAATGCATGGAACTAGTCATACCCAACAGAACCAAGACGCTCTCCTCTAAAAAAAGGAAGTCAACCTGGTGGTCCCCTGCCATTAATAAACTCTACAACAGAAGGAAGAAACTGTTGCAGAAAAAGGTGAAGTCCCAAGATTGGAAAAACTCACTTATTAGCCTCAACAAAAAGTTGAGATCCCTCATAAAAACCTCTAAAGCCAGCTATGAAAGCAGAATTGCAGCAGACACTAAATACAACCACAATGCCTTCTGTAGTTATATCAAGAATCTCCATGGCAATAACCAGGTTTGCTCTGAGATCCTCCACAATGGTACCTCCTATACTGAGCCAACAGATATTGCCAACATACTGGCTGACAGATTCAGTGCCAACTTTACCCCTCTCTCCTCCCCAAAGGATGAATCACAATATTGCAGGAATGCCAGGCACCCAGCATTACTGCAGCACAGGTTAAAGCTGCATTGCCCAAGGCCAAGAATGCAGCTTCCATGGGAGCTAATGATATCCCTGGCTGTGTTCTACATGAACTCCAAAGTGAACTGGCACCACATCTGTGTGCCCTATTCAATCACAGCCTCACCTCAGGCTTTGTCCCTACCAAATAGCGCATTGCTACAGTCACCCCTCTCCATAAAGGGGGAGTGACTACAGACCCTGGCAATTATCACCCCATTAGCCTGATGAGTCTGATATGTAAGGCTATGGAGCACATCATCATGGATCTAATTAACAAGGACAAGATCCCACACAATTTGGTTTTGTGAAAGGTACATCATGCCTGCTCAACCTGGTTGACTTCTTTGAGTCAGTCACCAGAGCTGTGGATGAGGGCAAGGCAGTTCATACAGCCTACCTTGATCTGGCCAAGGCCTTTGATACCATTCCCCACTCAGGAATTATTGATAAACTCACCAAACTAGGCATCAACCCCTATATCACTAGGTGGGTTGCAAACTGGCTCACAGATAGAACCCACAGTGTGAAAGTAATGGACTCCAAGTCAGACTGCCAACCAGTCACGAGTGGAATCCCACAGGGATTGGTCCTGGGTCCCCTCCTGTTTGCCATCTCCTTCTCAGAAGTCCAGGCCAACACAGGGACTCTGGCTGACCAAGTTCACAGATGACTGGAAGCTGGGAGCCATTATTAACTCCCCAAGTGATGTAGACACCCTACAGAAAGGCCTCACTGAGACCAATGACTGGTGTCGAAACCATGGCTTTAAGCTTAATGCCAAAAAATGTGTCATCATCCCCTTTGGGAAAAAACTCAGTTCCCACATCGATGGGAGCCCACTAAACACTGAAGGCATTATAAGAGATCTGGGGACACAGGTTGACAGCAACCTCTTCTTCGACTACCACATTGCCACTGTGGTCAGAAAGTCCTATGTGGCACATCTCATTACCAAGGGTTTTGCATCCAGGAAGAAAGAAGTCATTGTCTCTCTCTACTCTTCCCTCATTAGGCCAATCATCGAGTATAATGCCCCATTTGGCATGTACCTCACTAGGCACATGCACAGTTGGAGAGGCCAGAGAAGTACCTCACGAAGAGGATCCTAGGTGTTAAACACATGTCCTACACATACAGACTTAAAAGACTCTTAAAAGATTCTCTGTCTCATATCGCCTACTCAGAGGCAATCTCTGTTTGACTTACAAAGCCATGTCTGAGCCATCTCTGTTAGAAATGCTACATCTAAAGAAATCCCAATCCCTCTACACCACATGCTCCAGAGACCTCAACCTCATTACCACAATCAACAGAACATGCTGGGAGGGCAGGTTCCTCACCCAGAAACTGCCCATGCAGTAGAATAGACTTCCCATACATGTCAAGCAGAGCACCTAGCTTTCCCTCTTTAAGAGAAATCTTGATGAGTGGATGGGAAATACAAATTTCACCCCGGGGATCACTTCAGTGGCTCTACTTGATAGAGGCACTGGGAACTAATGCTGGGCTCCACGATGCTAGGGCACTTCTATGGGCTAGGCTTATAAAGGATCCAGGGCTATTAGCCTAGTACACACTTATGAACCTATGAGTCCAACTGACTTATTGTTATCAGTACTGTGGATCTGTAGAAATATTCTATATATTTGCACCATTTATTGGCAAGATCATATTTTGTGTGAAAATATTCTGGATGTACTACAGTACTTCTTAATTACTACACTCCCCATCAACACTCTCAAAGCTCCAACCCTAATTCCTTTTTGTTCTGTATCAAAAAACACTTAAATCTAGTAAAACCTCTTAAGACAACCCCTTTCCAAACTTAAACAACTGAGACATTGCATGCAGATTTAACTCTCATTTCATCAATACTATTGCGTTTTTAATAAAACAATGCACTGCTCAACCCTTACTACACAACCCACCAGTCTTATAAAAGTGTCTCACCTTCTCCTTACAGCTTGTACATACCAATTCTATCTATTAACTTTTCATCAAACTTAAACCAGACTATCTTCATACTAAATACCTAACATTTGCTGGCAACCCTCTTTCCTATCCCATTCCCATTCTGATAAATCATTCAGTATCTGAATAGAATGTCCCTACACCTTGGATGCAGTCATTCATAGTACCCCTTCATAAAGGTGGTATCACCACAGAAATCCTAACCTTCTACCTCATTGCTATTCTTTCACCTCTTTCCAAAATCTTAGAATGATGCATCCATAGTTTTTTCATTTCCTCCAAACTAACTCACTTCTCTCTCCAACACAACATTACTTTCACCCCAGCCACAGCATAACTACTGGCCTCCCATCCTTCCTTAACACTGCTTTCCAACAAAGAAATTAATGTAAACTTGCCCCTTACATCTTCCTTCATGCATCACATCCTAAATTAATGTACTCCCATTCCTCTTTAAGTTTCTCCTAAACAATTGAATGGTTCGCCAATTATCTCATTAATCTTACTCAGACGGTCAAATTGCACCTTGACTTTTCTTCTTTTCTGCCAGTTTCAACTAGTGCCCTGCAAGGGTTTCTACTTGGTCCCCTCTTATTTAACGGATTCATAAACAACATCACTTCTGCCTCATCACAAGCCACTCTTTTACAATATGCTGACAATTCCAATCTTATCTGCTCTGCACCCTCACTATCTTCTCTGCAAAATATAACCCAGGAATTATTCCCCTCTGAAACCTGGCTCTCAATCTTACCTACTTCTAAACCCCCCCCCCAAAAAAAAATTATCTTTATCCCCAGATTGCAAACCAAGAGTAAGAACAATTTCATAGACTGTTCCTTTCAAAATGTACAGTTGGAAGTAGTCCACAAACAAAGATTTGAGGATTTACACTTGATAATCAATATTAAGACTGATATACATATCTAAAACATTGCCAAGAAAACTCACCAAAAATCATGCCTTCAGTACAGAGTCTCTAACATTCTTACTTCTCAAGCACGTAAAACGACAGCCACAACCTGCTTTCTGTGTAGTCTTCTCTGTGTCTCAACTGTTCTCATTAATCCTAACATAATGCAACTATGAAAATGTGAGCAATCCTATAATTCCTCAATTTGCTATCAGTCTGCCCTATTCATCCCAGCACTGTTTAGCCCTCAGAAGATTAAACTGGATAGAATTCTCAAACTATATAATGTTTTTCTAAGTTAAAGATAATTCATAATATTCTGTTTCCTGAAACGTGCCCCTTCCTCAATTCTCTTCTTTAGTGATATGCTCCAATAAGACCACTATACTCTACAAACAATAATCTTCTTGTTACAAAATCACAAAACTCCTGTGGTGACTCCGTATATTCCATATGTATTTCAAAGATGTGGAGTTCACTGTCAACATACATTAGGCAAGAGACCTCACGCAGGACCTTCAAAGAAAAAAATTAAAAAATGTGTTCAGTTCTTGGCTATGTTCCTGTAACTGCTCCCCAGGTTAACCCAGCTCTGCTGTAATATTTCTTATTTTCTCCTCTTTTTATCTCACTGTAATACTCCTTCCCCTTTACTATTCATCCTACTTCTTCATTATATTATCTTTAACTAACCACCTAGGCTATATTCTAATGCATCTCCTTTTTCATTTAACAAATCTTTCTTCCTCATTGCCTCAATTCTATATATTTTCTTAACTTATCATTTCATAGCTTCATAGGTATATATTAGGTTAATGACCACTAGAGCCCTCATAAGCCAAGCCGTGCAACACAAATTTGATTTCTCTAGGGATGATTTACTTTAACTATTTATTATATTATTATATACTATATAATGTAATATTGCATTGTAATACTTCCATTGCATAGAGAAAGAAAGATAAATCTGATTTTTAAATTCATTGCAACAGTTTGTGTCTCTTTTAGCTAAGGTCTTATAGGTTCATAGGTAGGTACTAGGCTATCGGCCCAAGGGCCTATGTAAGCCTAGCCAACAAAGTTCCCTGGCTATCACCACCCAAGAAAGTAATTTTCTTGTGCCTCTGTCGAGCAGAGCCACAGAAGTGATCCCCGGGATGAATTTCCTATTTCTCATCCACTCATCAAGATTTTTCTTGAAGAGTGCTAGTGAGAAACTCTGCTTGACATAGATAGGTAGCTTGGTCCAGAGTATGGGAAGTCTCTGGGATAGGAATCTATCCCTCCAGCATGTCCTGTTTATTGTAGTGACAAGGTTTAGGTCCCTAGAGCATGTAGCTCAGAGGGATTGTGATTTCTTTAGGTGTAGCATGTCCAACAGCTCTGGGTTTGACATAGCTTTGTATGTTAGGCAGAGATCACCTCGGAGTAGGTGATATGCTACGGAGTAAAGCTGGAGATTTTTGAGACGGTCAACATAAGACATCTGTTTGAGTCCAGTAATCCTCTTTGTGAGGTACTTCTGTGGCCTTTCCAGCTGTTGCAGATGTCTTGTGAGATACAGTCCAAAAGGGGAATTGTACTCAATAATGGGTCTAATGAGATCCGAGTAGAGGGGGGACAATGACCTCTTTTTTTCCTGGATGAGAACCCTTTTGTGATGGGCTCTGCCACGTAGAAGGATTTCCTGACTACTGTGGCAATGTGATTATCAAAGGAGAAACTATTGTCCACCTGTGTCCCAAGGTCTCTTATCACACCTTCAGCACCTATCTTTCCACCTATATTAATAATTCCAGTACATAGTTGCACTGCATTTTTCTGATTAAGTGGTCTAACTGTTGGTATTAAACCCTAATTCCATTGTTATATGCTGAGTGTATGTCAGACTGTTCAGAACTTGTCTTTGCATTAAAGCAGTCCCAGGTCATTCAGCTCAGAGCTAGGTGTCCAAGAATTCCAAAGTTGCTTACTGCTGTGATCTTTTAAAATTACTGTTGCATTTTAATAGTCCCATTACATAAAGAAAGACAGATAAGTATAAGTTCTTTATATTGATCACTACTGCAGTAGTTATTTCCTACCAAGGATGCAGTGGCTGGCTTCCAAAGCTTCAGGGCACATTCCACATGTCCAAACTGTCAAGCAGCTCAGATTGAGCTGACTGAAGGTTTGGGTGAAAAGCCATTCAGAGCTTTCCTGCTGGCAGAGAGAGGGAGTCTGAACCATGAAAGACAATATTAGGAACAACAATAATAATTCAAATGTCTACTGTTATGGTAAGTTCAAGTTACACAACCGTACTTTTTATTTCTTGATCTGATTTTTATACTCATTTTAACTAAATGCTTTAGCTAAGGTCTTTAAGCCTATATTAACAATTCCAGTATACAGTTGCACTGCATTTCTCTGCTTAAGTGATCTAACTGTTGGTATTAAATCCTAGTTTCATTTTTATGCACTGATTGTATGTCAGACTAGTTCAGGACTTGACTTTGCATTAAGGCAGTTCCAAGCAAGTCATTTCTGAGCTAAGGGCCTAATTGTTTTCTTCTCCCACCCACCCTTTTGTAGTTGAGTTCTTAAACTCAGTCTATCTGTTGTTGCCTGCACTGAGTCTATATTAGAACACCGAACATTCAAAATTTCGAGTGTTCTAATATCGAACCCTATGAATTGAAAATTTAAAACATTGAACATTCAGAACAGCAAATTTTTTCCTAGGAAAAACATTTGCTGTTCCAAAACACATACACACAACACAAGCACACCAAGCAAACAGCAGTCCACACACATACTCCTAAACTCTTACACCTAACTCTACACTAAACTATACATACACCACTAACTATCCACTTACCTTAACCCAAACCCTAACCCTAAGGTCCGTCACTATCGCACAGTCACCTTACCCGCGCCCTAACCCTAACTCACCTACCCCGCCCTAACCCTCATGTCCACACAATCGCACACTTACCTGACCCGTGCCCTAACCCTAACTCATCTAACCCACCCTAACCCTCATGTCCACACAATAGATATTTCAGCATTCGCTGAAAATGGGTCAATATTAGAACACTCGAAATTTTGAATGTTCAGTGTTCTAATATAGACCCCCTGCACCTTATGATAAATGGACAACAGTCCATCTCTCTCTCTTCCTTTATTGGCTGTTGACAATAAGCACATAAGTAATGTTTTCCAAAGTTCCTCTCTTGTTAAACTACTCCCCAGGCTAAAAGACTTTGATAACATTGCTTATTATTCATTGTACTGATATGGCCTGCTCTGATTTTAGCATCAAATTGGTGATTTTTTTTTACTATAATTAGTTTACTTGTTCTTGCTGGTGGCAGAAAGTTTCCAGGCTAGTTTTTCTGTACTGATGTTTAAATACTCAGTAGGAAGTCCACCCTAACATTATTCTAAACCCAAATTCCAAGCAATTATAATTACCCCTGCCCCTAGAGTCAATCCTATGTCAATATTATGGACCAGTATTTTCCCACAAATTCACTAGCCAGCTTGATTCAGATGAATATCTTTAGGCAGTGTAAGAATTGTCTCATGCTGTCTGATGATCATCTATTATTCAAACAGCATAACACAGTGTGTGTGATAGATGTACATTTATAATATCCTTGGAGGCAAAAATCTCACACACAGTTAATTCAGAAACAAAATCGTCTTCAGTATATTACATGTCGCACCTCTACAAAGCTGTCAGAATACACATAATCCGTCATATGCTGATGTTATAAAGATTAACTAGCCTAAACCTCAAAGATATTCAAAGCACAACACAGGCACAAAACACACTCAGCAAATAAAGCCCTCTTCCTCACATAGCACAAGGAGTCCAAAAGTCACAGATGCTAAGCCCAGAAGGCAGGCATTGACCCAACCAAACATACTTGTTTTAGGTGATGCCATTGAAAGACATACAGATGTGCATCTTACCAGAAACAGCAAGGAAAGAGTAATGGCTAGTTGCTTGTCTGGTGCCAGGATCCATCAGATCATGCATACACTCAAGTTCCTGTACAACAAGTACCGGTATGACTCTGTCATAGTTCATGCCAATGTCAATGACTTGAGGTGTAGCTCCATGGACTATATGAAAACAGACTTGATGGAGCTCTTAGACTGTGTCCATGACAGGTATATGAGCCTAGCAGTGACCAGCATTCTACCTTCTCCAACAATGATGCCACGATATATGGGCAAACGATTGACTTCAATAATTGGCTTAGTTTTTGGTGTCATTCAAAAGGGGTCTAATATTTGTCAGCCTGGGAGGATATGATTGACAGACCATGCTGCTTCATCAGTGATGGCCTACATCTATCCCCTGTAGGGTTTTGATAACTGGCAAAGACATTTTCCACCATCATAATAAATGTTTTAGGCAATGCCAGGCTGATAAACCTACCAACATAATGAAACATGCAAAGGAAAATATGAAGGTGTTACTGATCAGTGCTAAGAGCCTAAATAAGAAACTTCACTCCCTATAAGTCCTTCTCACTCTGGAGGACATTAAAGTAATGACTGAGACATGGTTTAAAACAGTGGAGAACACTCTGGCTGTGCAGTGTTATAAAGCTTTCCACACATTTACATCAGCTACTGTGCAGAAGGGTGAAAACGGTAGAGGTGTCTCAACCTACATTCAGAAGAGACTCACATCAAGGCTGGTAAGGCAGCATAATGCGCTAGAGCTTCTTCATGTCCAAATAACCATCAGAAAGATCCTCTACCATATATTATCTAGCTATAGAACTCCCTCTATGACACAAGAAAGCCATAACATCTATCTACAGGAACTAGAATCACTCAATATTAAACCCAATACCATTTTCTTAGGTGAACTAAACTATGCAGCTATAGACTGTGAAACCTACACCTCAACTAGTGCGCAAGCACAGCAATTTCTAGACTTTGTCAATACAAATACCCTGGAGCAATTAGTCAGAGTACCCACTAGGGTGAATAACATACTGGATCTTGTCCTAATATGGGAGCATCTTACACCATTCCTTGTGTATCTTCATCACTTGTTAGGTCTGACCATAAAGCAGTCTCCTTCAAAATAAAGCTAAAACCAGAGATCGCTTCCACCCAAAGTACCTTTAGAAAATTCTTTAAAACAAGCTACAAGCACAGATCCAGCTGTGCCCCATAGGAACAAGTACAGGGCAAACCTAATTCCCAGAATGTTATAGCCCTTTTCACTGAATTAAACAACTCATGAACTTAATAAAATCCACCAAAGCCAAGTCTGAGGGTAAATTAACTACCCAAGTCAAACACATTCACAAAGCATTTTTTAGTTATGTTTGTAATCTCAAAGGCACAAAGCACCAATGCACTGGGCTGATTGTGAACCATGTTACCTACACTGAGGCTGAAGATATAGTGAACCTACTGCCCAATAAATTTAGATCTGACTTTACTACTCTCTCCCCTCTGTCTATCTCACAAGATATGCCTGAAACTGGCTCACCTCCAGCTATTATACAAGATCAAGTCCTAAAAGTGCTATCAGAAGCTAAATATACTGCATCACTGGGTCCTGGCAATATCCATGGATGCATCTTAAATAGCATGAAGCACAATTTAGTCACACCCCTAACAACACTGTTCAAGTTTAGCTTCCATACAGGTTTTCTACCAAGTGAATGGAGATCAGCCACAGTCATTACCTGGCATAAGGGAGGACCTTCCACAGACCCAGGCAATTACAGACCCATAAGCCTGACCAGACTCATATACAAAGCCATGGAAAGACTTTAGAAGGAACTAATCAATCAGGACATATTAAACCTCCAAACACTAGACCCTTTTTAGTTTGGATTTGTTAAAGGCATGTCATGCTTTCTTAACCTGGTGGATTTTTTTGAAAAGATCAACAAAGCAATGGATGAAGACATAATGGTACACACTGTATATCTCAACCTGCCGAAATCTATTGATACAATTATATATCCAGACATAGTAGAAAAGCTAAATAAAGTGGGAATAAACCCCTGTGTTACCTGTTGGATTGACAACTGGCTCACAGATAGGACACAGATAATTAAAATAGGGGGAAGTTACCCCCACAAAGAGACCAGTCATCAGTGGATTCCCCCCCAAGGTTCTGTGCTGGGATTTCTTCTGTTTGTCATTTATTTTTAATATCAAAGGGCTTTCTCTGGCTAGCTTTGCAGATGACTGCAAGCAAGGAGCAATCATTGAATGCCAAATGACAGTAATTATGCAGGAAAGTTTGTCTCAATTAAATAACTGGTGCCAAAATCATGGACTGAAACTAAAATGCCAAAAGAATGCATTATTGTATCCTTTGGGAAGTTGTCTACTTGAGGTAACTACTACATTGACAACATATCCTTAAGAGTTAACCCATTTGTTCATGATTTGGGAACTTATGTGGACGGTGACATAACCTTTGACCAACCTGTGTCCATTGCTGTAAGAAATAGGTTCATAGGAATGTACTAGGCTAATGAGCACAGGGAGCTTTTCAAGCCTACCCATGCATCCCAAATCTCTGAAAAGTTCTGTACCCTTGATAATTGTAAACAGGGGCTAGGGAGATGCATCATTTACAGGTTACCTGTGCTGATTAGAGACATAGGTACCAAACCAAGGATGAATTTCCTGTTCTCCATCCAATTGTCCAAGTTACACTGGAATTTGGTTAGGGAGGGAATCTGCTTTACATGGATAGAGAGCCTGTTCCAGAGAAGGGATAATCTCTGGGATACATATATGTCTCTCCAGAAGGTCCTGTTTATATAACAGGCAAGGTTTAAGTCTTTAAAATGGTTAATTCTGGTGCTGTTTGTTTTTCAGGAGGTCAGTCAGGGTGGGATCTGGCAAAGCCTTGTATGCTAGGCATAGATTTCACCTCAATAGCCTGTAGGTGACAGAATACATGGATATGGTTTTCAGACAGT
Source organism: Protopterus annectens (assembly GCF_019279795.1). Lineage (NCBI taxonomy): Eukaryota > Metazoa > Chordata > Ceratodontiformes > Protopteridae > Protopterus > Protopterus annectens. The sequence continues at coordinate 1,224,926,752 of NC_056728.1, read as the reverse complement.
CTGCACAGGACATGTTATTTATGTCCGGTATTCTTATAGTGAGGAACTTGTGTGAACATTCAAACTGTTGGATGTGCCTGATTAAGTACATACCAAACTGGGCATAGGTCTGATGAATGCTGAATACAGTGGAACAATGACCTCCTTATACCTAGATGCCATACCTTTTTTTTTATAAGTTGCACAACATAGAAGGATTTCCTCAGTACTGTAGACACATGATGGTCAAAGGCTAGATTACCGTCTATGTGTGTCCCCAAGTCCCTGACTACTGGGTTAAGTCTTAGGGGTGGGTTGTCAATATGATAGTTACCAGGGGTAGATGGCTTCCCAAAGGATACAATTATGTATTTCTTGGCATTTAGTTTTAGTCCATGGCTCTAACACAAGTTATTTGTCTGTGTCAGGCCTTCCTGGAGAACATTTGTGTTGTGGGTGATTTAATGACAGCTCCTACTTTGCAATCATCTGCAGATTTAGTCAGCCAGAGGTCATTGACTTTGGCCTTAATTTCAGAGAAGTAAATGCCAAAAAGGAGTGGTCCCAGGACTAATCTCTAAGGAACTCAACTTGTGACTTGCCCCTTTGTTGAGGTGGAATCTCCTATTCTAACTTCTTGGTCCTGTCTGTGAGCTTGCTGGCTTTTCACTGGGTACATAAGGGTTTGCACCTAACCTCTTAAGTTTTTCAACAATGCCCGAGTGGGGTATTATGTCAAATACCTTGGCCAGGTCAAGATAGCCAGTGTGAACCATTTTGCCGTCATCCATTGTTTTGGTGACCTTCTCAAAGAAGTCCACAAGGTTGAGCAGGCATGACCTGCCCTTCATGAAATCAAACTGGGTTGTCTCCAGGGTCTGGACGTTCCCTATGCCATTACTGATCATTTCCATGATAATTATTTCCATGGCTTTGCATATGAGAGTAGTGAATTTTGCAGTGAGATTTTAACTTTGTGGTCATTCTTCCATTATGTTCGTACTTACCAATAAAAATGATCCAAAAGTACTTATTCTCCTCCACTTATGGGAGCTGGACCTTCCCCTTCCCCTATTCTCTTCACAAACTAGCAACTGTTCACTTTTCTCTAGAAGGGAACCTTGTCCTATAATTTGGAAGTACAGATTTTACTCACAGTTGATCATACCTCTCAATCACTTAGAGCAAGAAATCTGGACAAAGCCATAAATAAAAGTGGGACAAAGGCCCAAAAATAAGGACATTTTTTAAATATTACTCTTACAAACTTAGAAAGTTGAAAGAATAATAGGTTTTGCATTAGCATGAATTTTCTGAAGTGTATGAAGTTTTAAACTCAAATGTCTGTCATTATTTTCTAAGTTCAGTCTTTAATGATTTGCACTAATTTGCCAGAAAAACATAAATTTATGAAAAAAGCACCAAAAATATTAGCAAAAATCTGGACATTCTGCAAAAATCTGTACAGTTGAGAGGTATGCAGTTGATTCACACTCAGTAGCAAACCTCTCTAGTACACACCAGAAATTACAATCACTTAAGGCCAAAAGGACATTTTCTGTTATAAAATAACACTTTATAAGTAGTATTTAATTATCTTACCAGTTAAAAGAAAACAAGACAGAGAAATATATTAGCATGATGTATTATGTGTGCCTTGTGTAAGCTTGACTAATGTTTTTTAAGAATGAAGGCAGAAATGTATTAATACGCCAGAATGTACTGCTATATTTTTTTTGGGGGGGGGGGTGCTAGAGTTGCAGCTTATTTTTCCTATCCTAACCAAGATATGTGTATGGCATTGTTATGGTAAATATAATGGATTAGGATGTGCTAACCACTTAAATTTTACAATGTAGCATTCTAAACTGAAAAACATTTATTTAAGTAAGGGTACTATTTTCTCTCATTTTAATACATCATGCTATTTTGTATGTCTCCTTCACGTTTTTCAAGGAGGAAAGTAGAAATGTTGTCAATAAGACATATTTCAAGGATGAAAATAGAAATGTTGCCATTAAGACATAATCTACTGGTATATTTTTTGGTGGGGAAGGAATGCATTATATTATTCACATCCAAGCCATGTTGTTTTCCCAACCTTTAGAGAGTAAAATATAACTGGTTTTGGCCTGCTAACCACTAAAATTCAATAAATCAATATCGTAAATAGCAAAACAGATAATCATTGGGATATGATTACTATTTTCTCTCATTTTAAAATCAAGGTGTTTTATGAAATACTGATATACTTACCAAAGTTAAAACCTCACTGCAAAATTCAACAGCAGTGACATCAAAGTACCAACAAGGCATTTTGTCCTTTTGCTAAAATAAGGCATTTAAAATGGAGTTTGTTTCAAACGAGCAGGGCTGACAAAATAAAATCTGCCTTAAGCACATTTTGTTTGTAGTCCTTCATTAAAAATCCGTCACAGTCAACAATTAAGTCTTCGCTAGATGATGACTTTAATTAGTTTGGAGCAAACTACTTTGTCTTTATGTCATAGCTACAGATTCATGCCTAAAAAGAACTTTCTAGAATTGATTGCAGAATACATTAAGATTGAGAAGATATCTTACAGCTATTACTAAGGGAGAATTGCTTCAGTATTCTAGACCACTTCAGCTCATCAGAGCACAAAGCAGGACTGTGGTTAAAATTTTAAATAACATACAAGTAATGACTAATGATTATACATGCATTCTAAAGCATCCATCTATTTTCTGTTGGTGTGTTCAGTGTATTTATCTTTCAGGTGTAGCTGGTATAGAGTCACAGAGTCTATTAACTGTTCATTTACCAGTATATTACCTAAAAAGTACAATAAGGGTTTGCTAATGAAAATGTCTCAGTTAACTAGTACACTGGCTTGACAACAGAAAAATTGCATTTAAACAAGAGTAAACCATTTTTCTTTGGTATTAAAATATGCTTAATCATCATATATCCACTATTAGCACAGCGAAGCAGACATGCCATGAGACAGAAGCAGAAACAATAGTGTAGTATCACATCCCAGAGCCTGCCTTAGACCTTTACATTAACAAAGGGCTCAGCACACAGAAAAACTGTCTTCTTACTTGTTAGATTTAATCCTAAAATTTCAAAATTCAGGTCTTTTGAGACTGTCTTTATAAACTGCCCACATGGTATTAGATGAAGAAATGTGGCAAAAACTGTACTAAGTGCTGTACAGCAGTGGTAATGCCAAGTGTAAAAGGCAAGGTATGACATTATAATATATATATGTGAAGACCACTGGCTATTGACAAGCTTCATTTACTCTACAGTTTTATATTTGATTATTTCAGACTCTTTTCGCACTGTTTGTGAGGCAACAAACCACTTGTGTTCGTTAATTATCAATTGAAAAGATGCAACTGGTTTCAAGTGTTTTCATTTTTTTAAATGTGAATATGTAAGTATGTGAAACAGTTTCCCAATTTTCCATATCTTATGCACTACAGTTTTGAACAGATTCTATTAACTCTGGCATCTAGAAGACAGTAGATGAAGACAGAAGGAAATGTTAGTGTAAAATATGGGAGGTGGGTGAGCACAGACACCTTAGACAGAGACAAACAGGCAAGGAATTAAGGACAATAAAGGAAGGACAGTGTTACAAGGCACAATAATAAGTTTTATTTGGGGTGGGACAAACTGGGAAGGTGAGAAACTCAGAGATGTACCAGTTTTATGATATTTAGTTTTGATTTTGAGGAAAAATAATTTCAGAGGGTGACAAAAGAGTGTGGGGGTCTTGAGCTGCTACATCCCTGGATGTGTCATATGTCAGTACCATTCATGACATTTTATTTCCTTTTAATGCCAACTATAATAACTTTTTTAACTGAATACCAGGGAAACAGGATAAACTATATCCCTAAATGTGAACAAGTACCCTTTCATTCCTTATACCTCTTTACTCTCCCTTCTTCACTTACTTCATTATTTCTGTCAAATTCCCTTCCCCTGATTTTCTCTCTAAATATACCATAAGCCTGTTTTCCCTCACTTCATATTGCAATTCCTGTTTGTATTAGACTAACTTACCTTTAATTTCTCTACAAACTGCCTATAATTTCTCTAAATATTAAATGATTGTCACAAAACATGTAGCAATTCTTAATCAATGTTTTTATAGTATGTCTAATTTGTTATAATTACTTAAACTGCAGATGTTTTTGTTTTATTTTTGAAGATTATAAAATTATTGTTCTTAAAATGTTTTGTAATAATTTGGAGCTTTTCTCCCCGAGCCTCTGAGAGAATGGGATTCTACCCAGTCGTACTTTCCAGTTAATCAAATGTCAACAAATAAATAAATAACACCTTAAGCTCTTTATACTACTTTAGTTTTCAAACAGAGTTATATATTGATATGATAAATTGCAAGTCTTAGTCTTTATATGAGCTATGGTGCTTTCTCCCTTTGTCACTCTATTAAAATACTGCGGAGACCATGTCTTCTGCTGCTCCAAAGAGATTTTTACCCCCAGCTGCCTTCCTCATTTACAGCCTAGCTTCATAAAAAATTCTAATTCACAGGATATGCTATGTAGTGTTTCCTACCAAAAAGCTAGTAATTTTATTTATTTATTTAATGTTTTACTGCAGTGGTCTGTCCTGGCAGCATTGCTGTCTTTAAGTCCCTACTCCTCCTATCAATACCACTTATTTTCCAGTGGTTTTGCTGGATCATAGATTCATAGGTGTGTACTAGGCTAATGGCCCTGGAGCCTTTACAAGCCTAGCCCATAGGATTATCCTGGCATCATGCCACCTGACCTTAGTTCCCAGTGCCTCTGTCAAGTAGAGCCACTGTAGTGATCCCCAGGGTGAATTTCCAGTCATCAAGATTTCTCTTGAAGAGGGCCAGTGAGGTGCTCTGTTTGACATGTATGGGAAGTCAATTCCATAACATGGGCAGTCTCTGAGTTATGAACCAGTCCCTCCAGCTTGTTCTGTTGTTTGTGGTGATGAGGATGAGGTCTCTGGAGCATGTGGTGTGGAGGGATTGGGATTTCTTTAGATGTAGCATTTTTAACAGAGCTGGGTCAGACATGGCTTTGTAAGTCAAGCAGAGATCGCCTCTAAGTAGGAGATGTGAGACAAAGAATAGTTGGAGTTTTTTGAGTCTGCCCATATAAGACAAGTGTTTAAGGCCTAGGATTCTCTTTGTGAGGTACTTTTGTGGCCTCTCCAGTTGCTGCAGGTGTCTAGTGAGGTACATGCCAAATGGGGCATTGTACTCAATGATTAGCTTAATGAAGGAAGCATAGAGGGAGACAATGACCTCTTTTTTCCTGGATGCAAAACCCTTAGTAATGAGATGTGCCACATAGAAGGACTTTCTGACCAGAGTGGCAATATGGTGGTCAAAAGAGAGGTTGCTGTCAACCTGTGTTCCCAGCTATCATATAATGCCTTCTGTGTTCAGTGGACTACCATCGATGTGGTAATTCATGGGAACTGGGTTGTTCCCAAAGGGGATGACGACACATTTTTAGACATTGAGCTTAAGGCCATGGTTCCAACACCAGTCGTTAGTCTCAGTGAAGCCTTTCTGTAGGATGTCAACATCACTTGGGGAGTTAATAACTCCCAACTTGCAATCATCTGCGAACTTTGTCAGCCAGAGTCCCTTCATGTTGGCCTGAACTTCAGAGAAGTAGATACCAAACAGGAAAGGACCCAGGACCGAACCCTGTGGGACTCCAATCATGACTGGTCGGCAGTCTGACTTGGAGTCAGCTACTTTCACACTGTGGTTTCCATCTGTGAGACAGTTTGCAATCCACCTAGTGATATAGGAGTTAATGCCTAGCTTAGTGAGTTTTTCTATTATTCCTGACTGGGGAATAGTATCAAAGGCCTTGGCCAGATCAGGGTAGGCTGTATGAACCACCTTGCCTTCATCCATAGCCCTAGTGACTGACTCAAAGAACTCAACCAGGTTGAGCAGGCATGATCTACCATTCACAAAACCAAATTGTGTGGGATCCAGAGTTTGGAGTTTCCTTGTATCCTTGTTTATTAGGTCCATGATGATGCGTTCCATAGCTTTGCATATCAGACTCATCAGGCTAATGGGGCGATAGTTCCCAGGGTCTGTAGTCACTCCTCATTTGTGGAGAGGGATGACTGTAGCAGTGTGCCATTCACTAGGGACAAAACTTGAGGTGAGGCTGTGACTGAACAGGGCACACAGGTGAGGTGCCAGTTTACACTGTAGTTCATGTAGAACACAGCCAGAGATATTGTCATGTCCCATAGGAGGTGTATTCTTGGCCTTGGATAGTGCTGTTTTAACCTGTGCAGCAGTAATACTGGGTAAGTGACAATCTACTGTTATTATGATTGCTCCTTTGGTAGGGAAGAGTGGGGTAAAGTTGGCACTGAATCTGTTGGCTCGGTATAGGAAGTACCATTGTGCAGTAGCTCAGAGCAAACCTGGGTATTGCCGTGGAGATTCTTTACATAACTATAGAAGGCCTTGTGGTTGTCTTTACTATCTGCTTCAATTCTGTTTTCATAGCTAGCTTTATAGGATTTGATGAGGGATCTCAACTTTTTGTTGAGGCTGATAAGGGAGTTTTCCAGTCTTGGGACTTCATCTTATTCCACATCAGTTTCCTCCTTCTGTTGTAGAGTTTGTTTATGGCAGGGGACCATCAGATTGGCTTCCTTTTTTGGAGGAAAGTTTCTTGGTTTTATTGGGTATGGCGAGATCCATGCATTTGTGTACGTGTTCGTACAGTGCATTGGTGTATGATTTGGCAGTCATGCAACTATTCTCCATTTGCATGGGTGCCATGAAGTTAGCCACCTCTGTTTTTAGGAGCCCAAAGTTAGCTTTGGAGAAGTTTTTCATGGTGGTTACCTTTGCAGGGGGGTGGGAGGGATGTGAATTTCCAAGGTGATTTGTTTGTGGTCAGATCTAACCAGGGAGGAGTTGACTATTGGTATATAGCAATGGTCGCTCATGTCAGTAATGACCAAGTCAAGGATGTTACTACTTTAAGTGGTTGTAAGAATGAGCTGGTCCAGGGCACTGGAATTAATGAATTGCAGGAAACAATGGGCAAGTGTATTGGTACATGAGTAGTTTTCCCAGTTAATGGAGGGGTAGATGAAGTCACCCAGTATGAGAGTGTTAGGTTGGACCCTAATATTCTCCAGGGTGCTTAGGAATGTGGAGTGTGAGTCTTGGGACATGGTTGGGAACCTATAGCAGGCTACGACCTGAATCGCTGTCTTGCCCAATGTTAGCTGCACCTGAAGTATCTCTGATGCATTATGTTGGGCTACCAGTCTGGAGGTGTGTGCATCCTTTATGAATATGGAAACACCACTGCCTTTTGAGCTTCGGTCCAAGTTCTGAGGCTGAAAGGTGTGGGATGAGTTATAGTCTGGAAGTGCAGGGCTGCTTTCTGCTGCCTTGAACTAGGTCTCTGTTACAGCACAAATGTCAATGTTCTCTATTTTAAGGAGTGCTTTGAGTGAGTGCATTTTGAGATTTAGACTTCTAGCGTTGAGCAGCATGACCCTCAGATTGCATTTGTTTGTAGCTGTTTCAGTGGTAATTTGGTCTTTGGAACACCGCCTAAAAAAGGAACTATAGGGGAGGCAAGAGCCTTGGCCAGTATCCGGGAAGCCCAGGGCTGACAGATGCAGGCCATCTCTGGCAAAACATGGAGCTCTGTCAGTCATGTCATCCCAGGCAGACAGATACTGGATCCCCTTAGAATGATGCCAGAAACTTAGCCAAGTGTTGAAATCAATCATTTTTTGCTTGTACTGTCGTATCATTCTGGGTGATTGTAGGAGGTTGTTCAGGGCTAGGGTTATATCCGCCTAGGCTACATAATCTGATTGCTCATTTATGTCTCTTTTCATGTAGTCCAGGGAGGTACATCTCAGGTCATTCACACCCACATGGGCAATGATAGAGTCATATTTGTACCTGTTGTTGAGGGCCTGAATGCATGTATTATGTGGTGGATCCTGGCACCTGACAGGCAGCTGACTGTTACTTTCTCCTTATTCAACCTAGTGAGTGGGACATCAGTGTGTCTCACTATCGAGTCACATATGACTAGTGTGTTGGGCATGCTGTTTTACCTTAAGGGCTTTGGCTGAGTGGCACACTGTTTAGGAGAGTTATGTGTCTCATGATTAGTGTTGTGTTGTGGTGGTCAAGTGCGTTCTGCCTTGCAGGTCTCTGCTGTTTGGGTAGATTTTTATTGAGACCCTCAGCGAAGGTGGGTGTGTGGTTTGTGTTTTTTAGTGAAGGCCGTGCTGGTGGGGGTTCTGGAGGGCAATGTGTTCCATGTGGTGTGGTGCAAGTGTTGACCATCTTCTCTTGACCAGCTATTCCAGTCTTGGCTGGAGAGTGCATGACTTCCAGTTTGGATATATAAGTGCATCTCTTGCAAGTCTGAGTGTTGGCAGGTAAAGAGGAGAGAGTTGTCAGTGTACATGAGATAGTTGCTACATTGCCTCAGAATGCCCAAGTTCACCAGGTTAATAGGAGAAAGCACAGGGAACTGACCTTTAGACATGCCTGGAGGGGTGTGCATTAATAATAATTACTAGAGCTGTTTCCTTGTAGAATGTTTAGTGCTGGTAGCACTTTTTTTGTGCTACAACAATTGCTACAAGAAGTCTTGTAAAGTGCTAGACTAATAAGCTAGTAAATGTGCAGGAGAGGAGAGAACTAGCAGATCTAAGGGAAAAATTGAAGAGCAGACTTTTTGGTATGGCTCAGAAGCTTACAAACAGTCTTGGATACAGCAAATCTGTATCTGGACTTGATTAGTTACAGGAAAGGTGAAAAACAAGCTCAAATGCGGGCTTTTAAACCAGAAAGTTGAAAGAGATGGAAAAAACTGACCAAACGGCCAATAAACTACAATTTCTGGGCCAGAAACCACTCATCTTGTGGTAGATAGGCTACCTAGTGTTTACCACTTCCACTGATAAGCTAAAAGGCTTTCTTCCCACAGAGAAAGGCATGGGGTGCTCAGAAGCTTGCAAACAGTCCTGGTTGCAGTATCTGGACTAGCCTAGTTACAGGAAAGGTGGGAAAAAAGTGCAAACATGAGCTTTTAAACCAGAAAGTTGAAAGAGATGGAAAAACTGCCCAAAATGGCTAATAAACTACAATTTCTGGGCCAGAAACCACTCTTCTTGTGGTAGATAGACTACCTAGTACTTTCCACTCCCACTGATAAGCTAGAAGGCTTCCCTCCAACACAGAAAGATCTCGGGTTGCTCAGAAGCTTACAAACAGTCCTGGATACAGCAAATCTGTATCTGGACTAGACTAGTTACAGGAAAGGTGGGAAATAAGCACAAATGTTGGCTTTTAAACCAGAAAGTTGAAAGGGATGGAAAAACTGCCCAAACGGACAATAAACTACAATTTCTGGGCCAGAAATCATTCCTCTTGCGGTAGATAGGCTACCTAGTGCTTACCCCTCCCACTGATAAGTTAGAAGGCTTTCCTCCAACACAGAAAGGTCTGGGGGGCTCAGAAGCTTACAAACAGTCCTGGATACAGCAAATCTGTATCTGGACTAGACTAGTTACAGGAAAGGCAGGAAACAAGCTTAAAACTTCTTTTTTACAGAAAAGAGCTAAAACAGCAGTTAAAAACTCACCATTGGTCCGGGATTAATACTGATCCTGAAGTGCATAGCATGGAGTAGACCTGAGAGTCACTACTGCTGCTTGTGGTATCTGTGAACCTTAGTCTTGATCCCTAATTCCACATACATGTCCAATGGCTGTACATGTGGAAGATATGCAATTGGTGTGGTAATGGACTACTACCACAGTCTATGAGTAATGCAAGCTTGTGCACATCCTCACCTCCATTGTCAAGAAATCTTACATCAATTTCTGGTCAAGACCAGAAATCAGTGTCTCGTGTGTGTGGAAATACTGCCCCCACCCATCCTCCGAGAAAGAGGCAAGCCAATGAAATCCCCTTTTTCTTCTCACTCTCTATCAGATTCAACAGATGCTCAGGCCTGTAACTGAATGTTGTTCAGCTGCATCATAAACTGGTCTATATCACATAGTCAAAGTTTTATAACTTTGAACATGGAATGTTCGAACCATTCTGTTTGAAGTTATAAAACTTTGACTAGTGATAAAAAAAAGAAGTAAAAACAAAATAAACTGTTGTAAGCAGGGGGCAAGCACCCCTACAACCCCCACACCCCTCACTGCTTAAATATATCAACTCCGAGATCGCACCACATTGAAATGAATGGAAACCTTCCCTTAAGGAGATTTCCGTTTAAATGCTTGAACGTGTACAAGTTCGAACTTATGGTCTCGACCATATAGGGTTCAAACTGTACAAGTTCGACTATGTGATAGGAACCCTCATAAACAGGGCTTTATCCCTGTCCAACAATGGAGCTGGCTATGACTTAAAATGTTATTGTTGCTCATAGGTATGTACACATATATGTTCATTTGTATTTTATAACAGGCTAAGTAAACAGGAACTACTTAATAAACCAGTGGCGTGCAGTTTATTGGTTTGTAGAGGGATGTACGCATCTATGCATTTATGTATGTATTTCATAGCTGACTTAGTGAACATGAACTATCCAATTTCATCAATACACAAAATATGTAAAAAAATAAATATCACATAGAAGTAGGCAAAATATTTCAAGAACTTCATTTTACTGTGCAACTACAATCAAATTCTGTTTTTTTTTCAGTCTATGCTTTATTTAATTTTGTTGTTCACTTTTATTCAGGGTTGTTGTGCTCCCTGTAGCTCCCTTTGTTTACAAACCTGATGCATAAGACTCTTTTTTTTCCCTTAGATCTCCTATGGTTTGGCCTGACAGAAGTATCACTAGAAATGTGTTCAAGGCTGTTTATCAGTATACATTATTTTCTCCTCTTTCTTGTTCTGTCTCTCTGTTATTTTCCCTCCATTTCAGAAGGGATCAACACCACTTTAATATGTTTCATTTAAATGAAGGAAATATTACAGCTGAAAATCATTCTTAAGCATGTCTTACCTGTAAACAGGTTATCCACAAGCTAACTATGATATTGTAAATAAGTTTGTACATGCTGATTTTGATAATATGTTTTAAACTTGAACAATGTCCTTTTACATTTCTAACTGTGCATGTTTGGGAAGAAAGATTCTAAAGGCAAACTGTCTCAAATTCAGCTGATCTGCAGATGATGTCATCAGAATGTTCACAGTTGCTATGTGTTACTTTACTAGCTTAGATTGTGGCTGGTCAATCGTTGTTTTATTTAGTGATTTGAGAGGGCTTATTCTTGCCTTGATAACTTCCCAGGCCACTCTGAAAGCCTGGCTGCTTAGGTCATTTGCTACTATATATTTTAATATTTAATTTTCACAATTGGACACCCCTTTAAAAGGGCATGAAGACACTCTGATTGGTGGCATATTATTTTGGGGAAGGGACACAGCTGGAAATTTGTGTCAGGCTTTCCCAGAAGTATTTGGATGTGTAAAATTTAATTTATTTAAGTGTGAGTGCATGAGAGGTGTTAAACTGGTACACATTGCTCTGGTGTGTATAATAAGGAGTTACATTAGGTGTGGACAGAAGTATACAGTCCAATCCCAGGCTGTTGAGTGTGTTCCTGTTGTGCTCTTAGGGGAAAGTTATGGAATATTATGCCTGTTTAAGTAACAGTCTCACGTTTCCTCCGGGAGCTCCGGTTTCCTCCCACATCCCAAAGACATGCTGTAGGTGGATTGGACACTCTAAATTGGCCATAGGTGTGAGTGTGTGTGTGCCTTATGTGGAAGGTTGGGCGCCAGGCTGGCAACTCGACACTGTAAAACTCCACTGCCAATCATGAGCAGACAGGTGATCCTCTGTGGTGACCCCTAATCAGGAAAAAGACGAAAGAAGAAGAAGAAGAAGAAGAAGTAACAGTCTCACATTGGAGTCAGTAGTGAGGATTGAAGCTCCTTAGTTACTGACCCAGGATAGTAGGGGATGTCACATTATTGTTGGCAGTCCAGAGGGGAATTGTCTGGATGTTACATTATTTGGTGGCAGTTCAGTGAGATATTATCTGGATGTCACATCCATTATGACCAGTTGTTCACTATTTTAAATAGGCAGATCATTCTGTGGTTTCTTTTTTGCTGTGCAACAACCAGGGAGCTTTCTGGAAGCCTTCTTTAAAGTGTGAAGTGGGCAGTCTTGAAAGTAGTTCATTTCAATTAAGCACTTTGTCAGACAAGCACATCCTGGGTGCTATTTGAGCTAGCCTTGAGAACTGCAGAGGCATGGATTTGACATTCTGGAATGCCTGCAGCATCAATGCACCCAATAAGTACTTCAATAATTTCTTGAAGAGTGGGTGTTATTTTGGATCACAGAAGCTTCAGTTTCATGCTCAGATGTACCCCCTCCACCCCTCTTTCTCCTTCATTTGGAATCAGTAGTGTAAGGTCAGTTTATCAAAATGAGATTGATAAGTGAACTATTGTGTATAACTTTCAACCAATCAGGGATGAATCTCAACATAATCAGGGACAAATCCAGAAACAATCAGGGAAAAAGGGACAATTTTAATATATTAGTACTATTAACTTGAAACATTGACAGAATAAGATAATCTAAATTAACATACATTTTCCTGAAGTAAAAGTCTATAAATCTAAATTTTATCATTATTTGTTAAGTGTAATTTACCAACATGCCTCCAAAAATCACTGTTTTTAGGAGGGGTTAATAGGGTCACAACTGAAATTTGAGTCCACTGTTTCCCAACTGAAGAATAACAAGCACAGAGCTCAGAGGGTGTAAGGCACTTAAGTGATAGACAAGCATATGTTCAAGTCACTGTGTAGTCCCAGAAAGGTTTGGAGTAAAGGCAGAGGTCAAGATATATGATTCCATTCTGAGTAGGTGCCTCCCATCCATTTTGTCCTTCACTGCAGTATGAGCCTGTCTGCTTTGGTGGGGCGGAGGGTCATTATAAATGTACACTTTGTCAATTAGTCAACATGCATTCTGTTTCCATTTTATTTAGGGATTTCCCTGCAAATGCTGACGTCTAACCATGGATGGTCAAGGCCTATTTTTTGAGTTGGAAGTGGCACACAGTCTAGACAGTAGCAGGGGTAATGAAAAGAGTCTGCAGCTTTCCCCAGAGGAAGTGAATTCAGTGGATCCAATCACAGGGAAAAAGCCAAGATGTTGGACTAGGAAAGGGGCCCAATGCTGCCCTCATGTTTCTGTTCTAAGGCCAAAGCCATACCAGCACCTAAAGTTAATGATAAAGTTAGTTGTCAGAGCAGGGACCCATCAAGTACTTATTTGAGTTTTTAGACTCTCTGAATGAGAAGGGTAGGGCTAGGATTTTTGACCTAGTCATAGAGAAGAATTTTGGTGTCATGCCAGCCATCCTCACTGGCCACCCTCAAGGATCCCAGCTGCCCTGCTTCAATCAGAACCCCTTAATGGTGCTGTCCTATGGTCCCTGCACCCCCATAGAGGCTGATTATAGACCCAAAGATCCTGACCTTAATTTAGTCTAGATTTTAGCCGCACTAGCCACAGACCACCCCTTTGGATCCAACTTACCTGGGTCTCGTATCACCGGTCATGTCCCTACTAATATTAAAAAGAAAACCATGTGAGGTGGTTTCATAAATATCTTTGATTTAATAGATATCAATATCATTCAGAGGATCATTGAGGCAGATAGTACTGGATCCAAAGATCTTGGACAACCCTTGCTGCTGTTGGTAAGGAAGTCTCAATTAAGTCAGTAACTTGGACCTAGGAAAACTGGGTCTTGGGGGTTGCAGTTTTCATGGGCATTTTAATTGAGAAGTTCCCATGTCAAGCCCTGATATTGCTAGCTTATTTTCTGTCTGTTAGGGAGGTTCACCACATCCAAGGAGGTGGGGCTTGGTCATGGAATGACCAAAGATTCAGGAAGCTGAAAGCCACCAACCAACCATTAGATGGAATCAGAGACATCCTGACATATGGCTAAGCATCAGATTGAATAAACCCCATGTGGGTCACGATGACCTTCTATTAGACAACCTTCCAAAAGTGAGGTTTGTTTGACCTTCAATAAGGGAAGATGTTATTGGCTCATTTGTCTGTTTTCACACCTTTGCTCATCTTGGCAAGGGCTACCCCATGCACAGATGCTGGTCTAAATCAGGGTTCTCCCCCCTGAGCCATCCTTTATTTGACAGTGATAGTGGAGACATCCAAAAGCAAGAAGGCCTGCACAAGAGGAAGCGAGTTTTCTGTGGTTAAGGAGGTAACTTTCACTGGGGCTTGCAAACTTACTTTCTGAATATCCCAATAAGAAAGTAGGATCCTTTTTGATCAGGGATTTTTTCTTTAGGTTTTTCCATAGGGTCCTCAGTTTCACTGGATTCCAAGGTAGCCAGTTACTTGTCCTTCATTAAAGGTAACAAACTGAAGCATTAAAATTAATTGAGAAGGAGGTTATAGCTGTGAAGGGTTATCAGACCATTCAATCACCTACCATTGTCTGATTTTCAGATTTCCCCCATAGGCCTAGTCCTGAAGGAAAATGTTGGGGAGTACTGCCTGATCCAATATTAGTCACACCTAGCTGGTCTATAAATCAATGATTTTATTGATAAGGTGTAGTCCAGAGTTCATTATGCTTCTTTAGATCAGGCTTCACAGACAATTAAAGGATTCTCAGAACCTTGGTTGTGTAAATTAGACATCCAATCTGCTTTCTGCCTTCTTCCCAACAAAGAGGAGGATTGTTTTTTGCTGGGATTCCATTTTGAAAATCACTTCTTTTTTGATATGGCCATGCCTATAGGGTGTTCCACGGCATGCACAACTTTTGAAACCTTCAGCTCAACCCTACACTGCTGCTAGAAGCAGGAGGCCATTGGCTAAACTGCTGTCAAGTATCTAGATGATATTTTGATAATAGGCGAAGGGAAGGCAGGTGCTTCATAGGGCATGAATATCTTTCTTGATTTATGCAACCAAGTGGAAGTCACTCTGGCTAGAGAGTGAGCATATATTTTTTCTCTTTTTTTTCTCTTTTATGGATATGATTGCAGTATGAACTGTATTCTGTTTCGGTTCACTAAGAGATCACAGCACACTGTAGTGTTGTCTATTGGTGTTTCTCTTCAGTAAATATAACATTGTTACCATATCTTGTGTGTGTTGCATGCATATCATATGGCAGCTGCCATTAAGGTTGACCTTGTTTTCATGTGGTGTTAAAGCTGCACAGGGACATTATTGTAGTTGCTTCAGCCAAGGGTGAAGTTGAATACTTCAAGGAACCAGTTATTATCTGTGCTAGTGCTCCTTTGCAAGTGAGGAGAAATGTTTGGCTAATGAGATGACCTGCAGGAGGAGGAGGACAGATTGTCTGCCGTTGGAGAGGAACAGGTTGTAGGCTGTGCCACTAATACACTTATCCATGTTCTGCATATTGCACAGAGCTGCAGATATACAAAATACTGCTTTTCAGTGCAACCCTATTTTTGTATATATCAGTCATACAGATGAGTTCTCACTGAGGCCAGAATGACAGAGGCTTCCTTTTCCATATCTAGCCCCTTCCATTTTGCAGATGTGTCAACAGAAGAAGCTGCTGCTGCAATGTCACCTGTGCCTTCCAATGTCAAAAGTGCCATCACTGCCTCTTTACAACAACATTGGATGACCTGTGTCAACATGTCATCTGCATCTCCATACAACAGTGTCACATGTGCCTCCTTACAACAACAAAATATCACCTGTGCCACTTTTCAACAGTGTCACCTATGCCTCTACCAATGTCACCTGCACCACTATACAGTAATAAAATATCATCTGTGCCTCTTTACAACAGCAAAGTGTCACATCTCTATCTTTACAACAGCAAAGCTTTCAGTAGTGTTACTGGGGCAGTCTCCCCCAAAGCCTTTGTGAAATATCTCATCTTTCCGACAAATCCACAATGTTCTAATCTGGGGTAGCATGTCTGAACCATTTGGAGATGGTTCCCAGAATGTTGCACATGGATTACGAACTTGGATCTGTTTCAAGAGCTTCTCTTCTGGGTGAGTTATTATGAGTCAGTAGCTGCCAACATCTCTTTCTCTCCTCCAAACCTCTTACCACTTTCATTTGTTATCATGTATTGACTTTGTGTGGCTAAAGACCCCTCATTATCAATTGTCCACCCACTGTTTGTCTGTATTGCTAAACCCTCTGTACTACAGTTTGTCTGTGGTGTTCCTTTAATGTCCTCACAGGTGCACTGTAAGCATCATTTCTTGTTTCCATTTACTGAGACCTATAACCCTGCTGCTTCACTTCCTACTCTTGTTAGTGAAAACAGTTTGAATTGCAGTGCGTCTGTGTGTGTGTGTGTGTGTGTGTGTGTGTGTGTGTGTGTGTATGTGCGCACGTGTGTGTGTCTCAATCATTCTTTCCCAACAGCATACATTATTTGCTTCCCTGTTCTTTTTATGCTGTCCTTTCAATTTGTGCTGTGTTTTATCATTTCTTCCTCTGAATTTGGCTTAAAGGGGTAAAGCTACTGCTCTATCCCATTCTACACTATTAAGGCTATACTTAAAACAATGAACGTATGGAACTTGGATGGTACATTTGCTCATATATTCAAAAGCTCATACTAAGCTGGTGGCCAAGAAAATGATCAAAAAGCTCAGCCATGTCAGCTATTATTGGCAGAAGATTAGTTTTGCCCCCATTAACTAGATTATCCCCACATACCCTACGTAAAAAAATGCCATCACCCATTCAGTCATCCAGACTAGTTTTAATAGGCTCTTATGTGGACTGTAATTTTGGAAAATATGAATTATCTATTTTGAAGATAATTTTAGATACCCTTTCTTTGGGTACATGTTATCCATCTGTTATTACATTATATGCATACCAGCGTCTGTACATGCATGGCACCAAACATTCCAAGCTCCAGCTATAATGTGCACAACTTTGCATCCATGACCAGCCATGCCCTCTTGCTGTTAATGTATGCATGCACCAAAAATATACCCTGCCTGTGCATAGCATCAGTACAGTAGCATGCCTATTGATGTCCCTTCCTCCAGAATGGGGGAGCCAGCATTATCAGCTGACTTAAACCCCCCACAGACCTGTTGCTCCAACATTTGTGCAGCTCATAGAATTCAGGTCATTTGAGTCATAGGGCTTCATATCTCTATGTCACAGAGCCAGACCAAATGTTCATGAGTTAACAAATCCTGTCCTTGACTGGAAGCCCCCACTCTCAATTCACTGTGAATGGATTATTTTTGAAAAACTGCTCCAACTCCTAATTCCAATTTTTGTTCTCCAAATATGTGTTGTTTGAAATTCTGGTCAATCTTTTGTTGTAGAGCTACAGAGCATCCCTTCTGCTTCAATAACATGCACTGGTTATTTATTAGTCACTGTATGACATAATTCAATAACATGCACTGGTTATTTATTAGTCACTGTATGACATAATTCAATAACATGCACTGATTATTTATTAGTCACTGTATGACATAATTCAATAACATGCACTGATTATTTATTAGTCACTGTATGACATAATTCAATAACATGCACTGGTTATTTATTAGTCACTGTATGACAATTCAATAACATGCACTGGTTATTTATTAGTCACTGTATGACATCATTCAATAACATGCACTGGTTATTTATTAGTCACTGTAAGACATCATTCAATAACATGCACCGGTTATTTATTAGTCACTGTATGACATAATTCAATAACATGCACTGGTTATTTATTAGTCACTGTATGACATAATTCAATAACATGCACTGGTTATTTATTAGTCACTGTATGACATCATTCAATAACATGCACTGGTTATTTATTAGTCACTGTATGACATCATTCAATAACATGCACTGGTTATTTATTAGTCACTGTATGACATCATTCAATAACATGCACTGGTTATTTGTCACTGTATGACATAATTAAATAACATGCACTGGTTATTTATTAGTCACTGTATGACATAATTCAATAACATGCACTGGTTATTTATTAATCACTGTATGGCATCACTTTCTGTTCAGTCAAATATACCTTCTGAGCTGCAGTCTGCACTTTCTTAATTAGATTTACTTGCTTCAATTAAAACTGAAACATTATCCCATCTCTTTCCCCTGAGGTTTCAAATTGGAAAAATCACTGATTTGGAGACTCTCAAAATATACCCCTCCCCTTTTGGAGTTACTCAGTTAATGCGCTTCTCCTTTCAATTCATGAATGGCTGTGTGAGAACTATCTAGCATTACGAGGTACTCCACTCATTTAAAACTGCAATGTGTTTCTCTTCCTGTATAATTTTCTCTTTAATCACTATGTTCTTATTATGTTAATGTTTTAAAATAAGCTGCATATACTAGCTACCCAAAGGGTAAGTTGGTTGCCTTCCTTAATTGGCAAAAGTCAGAAAGAAACCTCTCAAGTTACAAACACTGACTCAGACAAGCAGCTAAATCAGTATCTAATCCTAATATATACATCTTTGTCCTCTTTGATTTTACAAACAGTTTTATTGTAACAACTTAAACAAGTTATCATTTCCCAAACACTAATCAAGACCTGAACATTGAGTAGTTATCACATGCAGACTACCATACCAGCCGGGTAGGTGTTAGCAAGCCCATTCCAGCTACAAAATATCATATGGGTGCCTAAAATCCAAGCCTCTTCAGACATGACTTAAACAAGAACCCAAGGGTTAATTATCAACAAACCATAAATTGTCTGGACTAAACTCAAAGGTCATTATGACCTGTCAAACCATCAACAGGCTGCTGAGTAGTAATGGGGAAACACAAGGGGTTTAAGACATAAGGTGTTTAACAACTGTCAGACTCAGTTTGCCATTTCACCATATCCTGGGCCCAAAATGAACAGAACTCATAGAAGCATCATAGAAAATTACTTAAAAGCCTTAAAATACCCTTCAACTGCCAAGGTCAACTGCAAATAAAACAAGTCCCGCCTCAGCTTTTTTTTGGATGTATGCCGTGACTATAGAAAAAATCAATTTCCAGTCTTGATAAATCCTGGTGCTCAATGACCCTAAAGCATTTGTCTAACCAAACAATGATTAATGAAGCACCTGGACTGTTCAACAGCAGAGCTCCTTCTGGCTCCTCTCCAATGTAAGCGGAACAGGATAGTAGAGAAGAAAATCACCATTTCAGCATGCAGGAAGCACAACCTGTGCAGATCAGAGAGAATCCTGCCTGCCAGGATTTTTTTTTTGGTACTATAGTCAGTTTATTAACACCAAGATGCATGATCAAAACAGTTGGCAAACCTGAGTTCAATAATTAGTGGCACCAGATATCCCACGAGTGGAACCAAGACAAATCTGGAAGGGCAATCCAGTGAGCTTCCCAATGGCTCGATCCAAATACCCCATATGTCTGGAAGGCCAGTATATGCTTTAATACAATGTGATGGTTCCTAGAAGATGCTTAGCAGATGGTATTGGTAGGCATAGATACTGTAAGGTCATTTGGTATGCCACTGCCAGGTAGAAGACTGAAATTGAGTATCTAGGAAGAAGCAACAATAAGTTTTTACTATGGAAAATGCATAGACTCAGGGAAATTACCTGCAGCCAGGTAATGACAGGCAGCTGACTACTGAGACCTTTATAATGGTACATTCTGAATATAGGAGAAGTTGTTTGCTCAATAGCCCAGAGGAGTTTGGAAGGTTTTGTGACAGAGAAATGAAGTGAGCTGGGAGCGTCATCTCTGAGTCCTGAACTGTTGGTATTGCAAGTGAAATTCTTGGTAGTTGGGGATACAAAATTGCTTTACTGATAACCTTTTTCAGTGAGGATTCATTTACCAGATTGGAAGAATTCTGAGCAAGAAGCTGTTTAGAGAGGTTTTGTGCCAGAGACTTCTGATTTGCTTGTCCAGAAGGCACCAGAGACCTTGTTTTATGACAGAGATGATTGATTGGCTTGTCTAAAAGACACTGCTTTGTATTTCAGCAGATAAAAACCTTGGCAAGCAAAGTGGGGTTTTTAACTAACTTAGGGATACTCCTTTTAACGACTGTTATTTGAGTATCTCGGTACCATAAAGATTCAGTTAGGCTTGCCAGTCTTGAAGTTCCAAATAGCAGGTTTGTTGAATTGTTGCCACAGCAGTATAATCCCTTAAGATTTCAGAACTGAAAGTGGTTCTACTAAATTGCTATAATTTTCCACCAGCCACTACCAATTGTTTGCTGTTATATTAAAGTCAGACAAATTTTATGTTTCTCTGAATAAAAGCACTGTTGTTGAACGAACTTTGGTGAGTCTGCTGTCTGTAATTTCTACAGTGCAGTGCAAAAATCACTACTGTAGTGCCATGATAGCAATTATACATAGTGTATAAGGCTATGATTCACAGACATCCCCAGTTATCCTTTGACGCATACAGAGATGTATCAAACCAAGTAATAAAAAGTACGCCTGTGTTAAATTATAATATAGCTAGATGCAAAACCTTAGCAACAGACCATATATGAGTATCAGTGGCGAATCTGGGAATTTGAAAAAGGGGAGATGCAGTTTGGAAAGTAGACCAACACAAAATGTGTGGGGGGTGATAAACAGAGATGACCTTAGATGAAATAGTGCCACAGGCAAAGGGTCCTAGTGCCCTAATTCCCTTCATCTTGACCTTTACACCATATTCAGATTACCTTTTCTTACCTATTCTCATATTTTTATTTTATTTTCAACTTTTTCCTTCATCCTTTAAATGTGCTCTAAATGGCAAACAGTGCACTATAATAACTAGAATAAATAAGCGGATTAAGACAGGGGTCTGGGGACCTCCAGGCCCCCAGAAGCCACATGATTTTAAATGCTTTGAGGCACATTTTAGAGTGTTTTTCCAAACTTTTCATCAAATAAAGAGTGAAAAAATGTACTTCACTGTTTCACTGTTGTCTTATTACAGTTAGATCTATGCCCTCCACTAAAGAGCAAAAAAAGAGGACATTCCTTCTACTTGCACACTGTTTGCCTTGGAAAAATCACATATAAAGAAATACATTCAGTCTTGTTATTTTCTTTTGAGGTTGAAGTAAGTGGTACCTAACAAAACAAGCAATTTACAAACTGAGGAAACAAATGCTTGTGAGGATACATAAATCATATCTGGGTATAGTGCCTGCCTCCTTACCCACCACCAAAAAAAAAAATAGTCACTGTCTGAGTATCCCTCTGTTGTTAGATTGAGATGAAAGTCAAGGCACAAATGGCTACAATCTTAAATTTTAAATGGCTGCTGTCATACATAATACACGGTGTGCCTCCTCATTTTTATCCCCAAAGGCAGCTACCTTCTGTGTATCACTATGATGTCAGACTATGACAAATTGAAAAAAAAAAAAAACAAATAAAACACAGTAACATATTTCAAGCTGTTGTTGTTAGACATACATAAACATCATACCACTACCCTCAAAAATAGCCATGTATTTGGTATTTGGTTATTAAGGAAAGTAAAAAAGTGACATGCATTCCAAACTATTGCACCTAAACAGGATATTGCATTTAACCAAACTGTAGTGACGTTTTGTGCTTTTGGAGGGAAAAGGAGCTGTTTGATAAAGCTGTTGACATTCCTAAAATGGTACATATCCGATTAGCTAAGTAAATGCTTGGAAAAAGCAATGGGGAAATATTGAAGATAATTCAAAACTGAGGATCACTCAGAACTATTTTGTAAGCATACACATTTGATTTCCCATTCCTTAAGCCAGTGCTTTTATATAAACATTTGCCTTATTTATTGTACAGTTAGTTGCTGACACAAAGTTTGAACTTCTGGTAAAATAAAACCCTGACAGTCGTTCACAAAAAACTGAAAATTCAGAATGGAATAACAGTTGTTTGTTTTTTCGGCTTTTCCCGGTTAGGGGTTGCCACAGCGGAACTCCGGTCTGCTAATTATTGGCAGTAGATTTTTTTATGATGCCGAGTTGCCAGCCTGACGTCCAACCTTCAGCGAAGGCATGCCCATTCACACATGTCTTTTGGAGGGCACTTGACCGCGGGGAGGACATGCAGACTCCACACAGAAGGCACTCCAGCCGTAAATCAAACAGGAGAACCTCTTGCTGTGAGGCAACAACACTACCACTGTACCACCATGGCTTCCAGTCTCAGAATGGAATAACAGTATAGTAAAAAAAAGAAATCATAACAGTATAATAAAAAAAGAAATCATGTCAAAAGGAAAACACATTTACTGCCACAAAGCATTTAACTGAAATTAATATTAAGGAATCATAATGACATTATTGTAGTCAAAAGTCACTGTCACTCTAAGGTTCATCAGACATTAAGAGGGATTGCTAAAGATATGAGGGTCCTGGCTGTGGTAGATCACCCAAGCAAACTGAAATGCTCTGAAGAAAAAAAAAAAAACAGGCAATAGTGGAGTCACCATCTCTTAAATGTAGTAATTTTGCTTCAGGTTACAAAAGCCTTACTATAAGTTCTATCTTATTTTGTCTGAGTCAATGGACTGTATCAACTCACTAACTCTCCTCTATGTCCACTGTCTTTGTTGACATGTTACTCTAGCTTTGCCTTGCTTTAGTTTTGTTTCTGTAATCATCCTCAATACTGCCTTTGTCTGCTGATGCAAGACTTCAGCTTTATTAAGCATACATGTACTGGATTTAAATAACTAGTACTTATCTATTAATCTACTGGGCTATGGAAATTTTATTTAAACATTTCAATTGTCAGTTTTGTGTTCCTCTACCTTCCTTGTAAAAATAACCATATCTGTTGCTTATGTATACACAATACTGTTTGCCAGCAGTTGGCTTGAATTTAAATGAAAAATATTCCTGTTGATCAGAAAGAATTGAAATATGTACCCTACATCACTGATTTGCCAACTTAGTCTTTATTATTAAAAACAACCAGCAAGAATGCTAAATTATTTATTGTTGTGGCTAGAAAAGTACTGCCAAACTTATTAACAATTTAAGAAATCAAATGACCCATTATTTACTAAAGCCTCATTCAGATCACAGGAGGATAACCAGAGTACTCTATATTGTGCATTGCATCATGATATTCACACATCACAGTAATCATACTAAAGGATTTTATTATTCTAGCATAAATGATACAATCTTTTCTTGACTGTTAATCATGCTCACTTTTGTTAGATAAAATGTGACTGTTTAGGCTGAGAGTTTTCCTTTATATCCAAAGTTTATTACTGGAAAATAGACTTGAAAAAATAACACAAACTCAGCACAGAATATCATGAAGCTGATTTACCTCATATAATACTAGTGGTGGATCTAGAAATTTGAAAAAAGGAGCTCCATAAATTATTATGAATAATGGATAACTGAATAAATTATTTGCATTCTCAACTGCTAAGTAAAATAAACAGAAATGCAAAAAGAAAATAAAAGTGATTACCGAGGAACTCTTGATTACAAAGGGAGAAGGATGTTGAATGTCTCACCCATTTTCATGTCTTTTATTCTAAATAGTATTTTCCCATCGGGAAACGTAGGGTCGTTGGCTACAGCTGCCATTTCTTCAAGTCTTTGTATGGCACAAGGTGAAAAACCCTTGCTAGGGCCATATATATATAGTACAACATTAAGGAGATAAAATCCATGCCTCTGTAAATTTAGTCTGTGAAAATCAGGGCAGCAGTATTAAAGTGGTGCCTTATGAAGTCATATTTTTTTCCTAAATTAACCTGTAGATGTCATGGTGTTTGAAATTAACTGAGACTGTTCCAGGATTTGAGAAAGAGCAGACTGAAGGGAGGTGAGTCTGGCAGACTCCAGGAGTTGCTTTGACCCACCCGTGGGAATGTATGTTGTAACTTTGCATTAATTTTGCACCTGTATTATTTTTGTCTTCAACCAGATCTGTTGTACTGAGAGGTTGGGAGGTATGCATTCATGGAGAAAAAAAATCAGTTACATTAATGGAACTTTTTGATTTTTCACAATATAACTTGTTCCAATATTTCGAATGAGAACTAGTGACAAAACTTTGAATAATGAAGAGCAAACTCCTAACTAAGTAAAGGATTCTTTCACAATGTTGCTATAAGTCACTCAAGTCTGAATTAACGACTGTAAGGCTGCCAGTGGTTGCTATGTTGATTACAATTCTGACACTACCGTAACATTTGAGAGAGAGAGAGGGGGGGGGGAGAAAGAGAAAGCAAATTTTGAGACTAACCTAGGGACATAGGGGGGACAATGCAATGACCATTGATAAATATATTCTGCCTAGTGTATATGTATATGTGAGTGTTTATGTGTGGGTCTCTGTGCTGCGGGTGATCAATTAACCCATCTCGCTTCTTCTAGTTGAAGAACTTGAACTTTAAGTAATGTGCTGATTGCAGACACCTTACAGCTTCACTAAACTATTATGTACAGCATCACCCACTTCCCAGTCATTTCCTTTTGGATAATTACACCAATAGATAAAGTGGGATTCAGGAATTGGATGTGGGTCCTTAAAGTAGGGAATTGGTATATGAAGCTTTATTACATGTAAAGGTCTTACTTTCACTCCTTGAATGTGCTTATGCAAAATACTTGGGAGGAATTTTTCTAAATATCATCCACCATAAAAGACATAATATTGTTGAGGACAGATATTCCTATTAGGTTGGGGGAATTTTTAAAGGGGCATTTGGACCCTTTTAAGGCTTGTACATATTTTAAAGGGAGGTATGAACAAATGAGCAGTATTCCAGTTCTGCATCTGGTATGAACTGAGGCAGTGGCTTCTATTAGTATGTCTGGTTCATTATGGAATCAAAAGCAGTCGTTGACTGAAAAATGTTGTAAACAAAGTATACTGTGAAGAAGGAAACAACATGCTTCAAAACATGTTATTGCTTCAGAACTGTACTTAATAATATAGTGTAAACAACATAAATGGGTATACACAGGCCCGCTCTGTTGTGAAGATAATTGTGATTGCACCTTGGTGAGTTTGGTAACTAAAGTTTGGGGGAGGGGTAGGTACAACTGCAAGATGACTGCTGTCTAAAATGACATGCTTTCCCCATTGGGAAAAAGGAACTATTTCTATTACCCCCCCTCCTGATAAAGCATGTGCTGTAGGACAGGAGAGAACAGAAGGGTTTGGTCTGGGGATGTGGAATAATTCCTTGCAAAGGAGTGATCTCTTCCCACTAAGTCAGTCTCAGAACCCCTTTGTCTGCAACATGTTCCAAAGACAGAGAGAATCTGACTTTCTGGAAGGGATAAGAGATTACCAGGAAGTGAGGTGGGGCAAGGCTCATTACATACAGATTTTGATTTTTTTGATTGCTTTTTGTTCTGGGGGGGGGGTTCCTGCTTTCTTTTAGGGAATCTCCCCACCATTGTTTTTATAATGTCTGCTTACCAACATATTGCTGAGACTGTTTCTTGCTGCAAATGGACAAGGGAGCAAAATAACCTTTGGAAAATTCAGAGAGGGAGGAATAAAAATAATCTGAGAAATTCCCTGTATATCAGTTTAACCCATTCATCACATTTTTAATGCAATTTGCAGCAGTGTGACCAAAATCTCTATCCAAAGGTGAATTTTAAAGCTAATTTTTAAATCCTCTAGAAGGTTCTGAGAATAAAACCAGGCAAACCTCTTCAGCACAGTACCAGTGGCAACCTCACTGAATGTGGTATCTACAGTCATAAACACACTTTAAATGACCAGTGACCTGAAAAATAAAATAAAACAAACCACACAAAGCAGATTTTGTTCCTTACAGGGAGGAACTGCAGATAAACATTTCTCATATTTTCACCATTAGTCACAATAAACATTAACATATGAGACTAACAACTCCAAATTATAAAAATTAAAGTTGCAGAAGCAAACACTTTTTCCCAAACTTAAAAACTGTTTTACCCTCCCTATCATAATGGGAAGGATTAGAGTTAAAATGTTTGGCAGCAGCTGGATTAACTAAAACTATAGCTGCTGGGTCATGTTTGGGAACAGTGTATAAAAATTTAAAAGAGTGAGGAACTTTATACGTTCTAGTTGCCTTTTTAGGGGCAGTAGGCGGAGTATCAAGAAAATTGCAGACAGTGACACACACTTCCTCCAGAGCTGACAAAACTGGAGAAATGGGTAAAGGTTCTAGAAATTCCTTCTGTAATAACTGATAGTATTTTCTGGGGGACTGAGAAAACTCACTGCTCTCCCATGGAATACACCTGCACATTCTGGAAATAGTCTTGGAGAAAGAGAATCATTGATAGGAAGATTCAGGTAACATGCTCTCCACTGAGTCTGAATTCTGAGGGAAACAATGTATCTCTTCCATCACATTCCTGTCTGGATTTAATTTCATGAATCTCTTCAGGAAAAGAGGAATCACTTTTTTGTTTACCAGGAACCACCTAATAAGAACGGTCAATAGCTTGTACAAGACTCTGAGCCGGACTTAATAAACTACTCCTGTCCAGTGAAAATGAAGCAGGAGAAGCTATAAGTTTAGTTTTTTGTTTCTTTTTGTCAGGAAAATTAAGGATAACACATTTTAATGACAGCAATAGCTTCCTCATGGATGGGCACAACATTCTGGTTAAGCAGGGGCACTTTCCCTGCCCATTCTTGCAACACCAACAAAAGTGGTTCATCCTTGCCCACTAAGGGGACTCCAGTGGCTGCAGAGGATGTCACTAACCCCAGTCCATAATGGCTGTATTTGCCACACAGAGGGATCTTGGGAAAAAGGAGAGTGGTCTGATGAGCCATCATGGCCACAGCACAGAGTCTGTCACCTGCACCTGGGGCAAAATACCAGCCTGCTGTGGTGGCAAACACCTTTATTGAATTATCATTTAAAACACAGCAAAGATACATTTATATAAAGGAAAACAAACCATGTGGGTAGCTTCTACTAGCTAAGAATTATCAGTAATGACCTTTGAGATATGACAAAATATTTATTGACAATTACTCAGATAAAAATGTGTCATCTGAGCAGCACTAAACACTCCAAAATATTGTTTCTTTGTGGTCAAAACCACTACATGTTGAATGCTCTGGTATATTATAATCATTTGAAGTTGCTGCTTCACTTTAAAAAAAGAGATGCCTTCCTGATGGGATGAATTTGCACAAAAATGCCACTTGCTACAATAAAATAGCTAAATGTGCCACCAGTCTCCCTCATAGGACCCACCATTGTCATAGAGTAAAGCAATTAAACTGTTTCGAACTGCAAAACTACCTAACATACTCACAACTAACTACAGCACACAAACTCATTCATCATCCAAAAAAATGCCCTGCTCTGCAAAACTTATTACTGCTCTACTGTTCAGCAAGGGACCTCCGTTCTAGCAAAACATTCTTATTGCTTACAAATAAGTCAAATAATGTTGCAGGAGACTTGCTCTACTTCCAATATGATGCTAAACTCTGGAATAGTATCCCGATACAAATAAAACTCTATGACAAACTCAATAGTTTTAAACCACTGCTTAAAGAACACCTTAACCAATCCTGGTCCTGTACATGCTCATCTCAAGGTTGAGACTTTGTTTTCACTGTATGATACTCCCCAAATACTCTCCTTAAACAGAAAACTCTCGACCTCTCACTGAAATGACAAAGCAATTTTTATACATAACTGCTGCCTGTACAATCTACTCTGGGCTTTCTGTTTAGCAATGTCTACCAATGCAAAATTTTAGAATGTATAAATATAACTGCTGTATGTGTATAAATGTAAATATAAATGTAACTATTCTGTGTTTAACTGGAACTAAGTATAATGCAATGTAAACAAATGGAGGTTTTCTCCCTGGGCTACCACTGAAATCATACCTCCCAACTGTACTCGATTACTCATTTTTTTACCAAGTTTTGGGGTACAAATAATGGGGTGCTATGATTCCTGAGTGGCACCCCTTCATTATTGAATTTCTCCCAGCTTTTTTAAAAAATTTTTTTTTCCCGCTTTTTTAGCTGACGTCATCACGTGCGTGATGACCTCAGCTCCATTAGCCTGTCAGAATTGAGCTCAAGGGCTCACGTATTTGCCCGGGGAGAACGCTTGAATGGTGGAAGAAGGACTACTTTTTGAATGCTGTGGAAAAGAAAACATGATGCGAGCTGCAAGCGGGAAGGACTACTTTTTGAATGGCATTTAAAGGACTGCTTTTTGAATGCTACATGATGTGAGCAGGAAGGATGCTTATGCTGTGGAAACAGACTGGTACTGCAGAGCTTTACCAAGCGTGCTGCTTGGAGCATGGATACTGCAGAGCTTTTGAGGTACGAGTTGCAGAGCTTGGTATTTGTGAAAGGACTGACTGCTTGAATGTGAGTTGCAGAGCTTGGTATTTGTGAATGGATGGACTTGAATGCGAATATATTTTCTTTTAGGACACTGCTTCATATTCTTTGAATGAATGGACTGACTTGTGTGTGTGTGTGTGTGTGTGTGTGTGTGTGTGTGTGTGTGTGTGTGTGTGTGTGTGTGTGTGTGTGTTTGCATGACTGGCTGCTCTTGGCTGACCCACGTCAGCTTGTTGCCCAGTTCTCTCAGTTTGGTGGCCTCATACCTTTCTGCTGTCATGCTGTGACCATTCTTACCCTAACCTATAACAGCAGCAGCAGCAGTAATGGACATGTCATTGTTTCCAACCTTACTACACCAGTGTGCTCATCGCATGGCTAGCACTACTGATGCCTGTAACATGCTTCTTTAATTTACTTTGCAATGATTTTCTCAGAATGCTACAACTATGCTGGTCCTAATCAGAATCATGCAGTGTCATTCAAATAAGTACCTCTATATATAACACTGAACCACTGAGCTGCAAATGTTTCTTGATACCTTTTTTATGCATGATCTCAGCTTGGGTTAAGATTTTTGTAAACAAAATAGGTTTTTTTAACTGACACCAGTTCTCATAAATTGTGGTGCAATTTCATTATAAAAGCATTATTACTGAGGAAATGTAAACACTGTTGAGAGATTTAGTAAGATTTCCTAATCTATGGAAATTGCTTAATCTAAAATGCCATAACTGAAAATAGGGATGCCTGGTTATCATTTTTCTTTAATCACTACAAGCTTTTGTTATTTCTTGCTGGTTTCTGTGTGATTTATCTGTGTCACACAGTCTGTATCAATTGAAACAAGTAACGTTTTCAACATCAGTTCATGCTTTCCTGTTGCCCTACACACACACACACACACACACACACACACATATATATATATATATATATATATATATATATATATATATATATATATATATATATATATATATATATACTTTCCAGGGGAACAGATGTTTGAAAGGAATTATCACTGTGTACAATTGTCTATAAAACCACATATATAGAACAAGTCTGTGTCTGCAATTGAATGTTATTGTTTTATTTTCAGATATTTTAAGTTCCAAATTTCTATTACATATCTGTCCATAGATAGAAAGATATGTAAACCCACACAGAAGTCATGTATTTTGTGAAGGGGAATAACTGCTCATGCACTCCTACAATCCCCTGCCAATTACATATATACCACATCTAAGACTGTTCTACAGTGGAAATAGGGTGAATTCCCCAATCCCCACTGTGCATGATCTTGGACAAATTTAAAGTTGGTAAAAGCGATCAAATGAATTTCAAATAAAACATCTGATATTATGAACATTTGATTATATGGAATGTTTCCATAGTAAATGTGTGTGTAATAGAGATGATCCAAATCCAAACTTTAATGACGCTTATGATCTAATCCAGTAAAACAACAATACATATGAACCTTGAATGTTAAGCATTTGTGTGTACTATTGTTTTACTGGATTTTATCATAAACATCATTAAAGTTTGGATTTGGATCATGTTTTTCTCTCCAGGGTGCCTTTTCTTTTATGTTTATTTGGTTTCAACATTTGGGCACTTTTTATCTGCTTAATTTACTTCATTAAGATTATATATTCCCCATTCCAAAGGAGGTATGGACCTCCTTGAAACTGATTACATGTATAGACCTACAATCATGGGACTGCATACAGATTGGCTTACCTCACAAGACCCATACATACTGAAAGTTTTGAAAGATCAGGAGAATAAATATAAGATGACTTCCCTGCTTAGACTAACAGAAGCATATCGGTGTTAAGTGGGAATGAAAATCAAACCAGAAGTAGATAAAAATCAAGTAGCAAAAAATCAAGTAGCAACTGAATGTGTCAAAAAACAAAAGAAAGACTATAAGGTGAAGGATCAGATGAGAAGGCAAGAAATGTGGAAAATGCATAAATATAGTTGCAAGTATAGAAAACTCCTGGAATAGCCTCATGTTGATCAGGATCAAATGTAAGAATGGTTAAGGAGAGGTGAATTCAAACCAAAAGATGAAAGGTTAATAATGGTAGCCCAAGATAGTGGATTATGCACACATTGGTTTAGAAAGTCCACTGAACATGTGGGAGAAACAGACACATGTTTGTTTTGTAAAACAGAATTGGAAACAGTTGCACAGCTCATTGCTGGTTGTGGCATACTAATGGCAGAAGGACTATATACTGAAAGGACTGTTACACTGGGGATTATGAAAACATTATAATATTGAAGTAGCTGAAAAACATGAGCCACAAAGAATCATAGAAAAAGGTGAAGTCTACATCACATGAGATCACCCATTACCAACAGTTCAAAAGATAGATGCGAGAAAACCAGATATAGTCATTGAAATCGCTACACCCAGTGACTACAGTGACTTCCGTACAGAGAGACACAAAGTCATAAAATTTCAAGATTTTCAGGCAGAAATGACAGCAATGTGGAAGAAAGATAACCAGTCAGTTTCAGTAGTAGTAGGAGCAACGGGATCTTGTAAAAAAGAATCTACAATAGTATTTGGATATATTACTGATACATGTAACTCCATATGAATTGCAGAAGAAGTCATTGCTGAGCATATTATGGGTGCTGCGATGAGCTCTTTTGGCTAACATCGAAGACTGAAACAATACTAATTTCATGAACTTTAATCATATTTTGACTTAGGAATGAAGTCCATTCCCATCATGATATTAGGAAACCCAAAAGACTTGGAGAAATTAAAAAACTGGGAATTAACCCTATGCCACTAGATGGGTAGTCAACTGGATCACAGACAGAACACATGCAGTCAGAGTTGGGGATTCTACTTCTAGCAGCAGACCAGGATCTGTGCTGGGCCTCCTACCATTTGGAATGTATTTCTCAGAAGTCCACAGGAAAATAGATGGCTTGTGGCTTACCATGTTCAGTGATATCTGCAAACTGGGTGCAATCATTAAGTCCCCCAATGATCTTGACATACTACAAAAAGGGCTTACACAGACAAATGATTGGTGTCAAAGCCATAGAGTCAAAATAAATGCAAAATAATGCATTATCATCCCTTTTCTGCAAAGGGAAAGTCCCTTCAAATTACAACATTAACAGCTCCCCCCTTAGCTCAAACACTGTGGTGAGAGATTTAGGAACACAGGTTGATAGCAACCTTAGCTTCGATCACCATGTGTCCACAGTGGTAAAGAAGGCCTTCAATGTTCATCTCAGAAGTAAAGACATCATATCCAGAGCTAAGGATGTTATAACTCCCCTGCACTCATCCCTCATCAGACAACTAATAGTGTACAATGCTCCCTTCTGCTTGTACCTCAACAGACACCTACAGCAGCTGGAGAGACCTCAGAGGTTTCTCACCAAGAAAATTCAGGGCCTGCAACACATGACGTCCATGGACAGACTGAAGGCCCTTTCACTGTACTCTGTATCTTATAGGCTGCTGAGAGGTGACTTTTGCCTGGTCTACAGAGCAGTCTCAGACCCTGACCTAATGGAAATGCTGCACATCCACAAGTCAAATGGGAGAAGATTCACTCACTCTAGGGATCTTAACCTAGCCTGCAACATTAATAGCACATGCTGAAGAGGCAGATATGTCTCCCACAGATTGTCACTCCTCTGGAACGACTCCCAATACATGTAAAACAGAGCTCCTTAATGACACTATTTAAGTGTAAATTAGACAACAGGATGGGAGACCATAAATTTACCCTAGCTGTGTCACCCATGTCCCTGTTGGATAAGGACAGTCAGTGATCATACACTTGCACTGCACATATAGACCATACAACTTGGTCAATAAGGGCACAATGGCATAACATAACTAGGCTAAGGCCCTAGGGCCAATAAGGGCACAATGGTATAACATAGCTAGGCTAAGGCCCCAGGGCCAATAGCCTAGTAACTTCTTATGAACGTAAGGTGACATCTGCCTGGGCTCCAGGCCAGTGTCTGATCCTGCCCTGGTGGGATAGCTGCATAGGCTATAATCTGATTTGGCTCCTTACATCAGCATTGCCTGTGGAGCATATGATGATAAAAGTGTCCCACATGCTGGTGTAAAAGGCTCTCTGTAATGTCAAGTAACAGCACACACACACACACACACACACACACACACACACACACACACACACACAATTGACTGCAGTGAGAATAGAACTCCTACCTATCTAAGTACACAGACTACAGAGCACAGAACTTTATGCAAGTGCCATGGCACAAGTCTGAATTTTGTATTGCTGCAGGTGAACTTATGCTACATGACATCAGCAGGCCATGTGGAAGAGAAGAGGTTGGGAGGGCTACATGAAATGGATGTGTAGGCTTGTGCAGGTATCAAAAGACTAGCAAGCCATACCACTGGAGAAGTAACTATAGGATGGCACATCTATTCTGCTGAGTAGAGATATACACACCCAGTTGACTACAGTGAGAACAGAACCCATACCTATCTAAGTACACAGACTATATAGAGCACAGTACTCTATGCAAGCGCCATGGCACAAGTCTGACTTGTGCATGGCTGCAAGTCAACTTATAGTGGATGACATCAGTAGTGCATGTTGGAGAGAAAAAGGTGGGAGCCCTGCTTGAAATGGATATGTAGGCAGGTGCAAGTATCAAAATACTGGCAAGCCCTACCATTGGAGAGGTAACTGTGGGATAGCACATCTACTCTGCTGAGTAGAGACAGACAGACAGACAGACACACACACATGCACACACAAACGCACACACACACACACACACACACACACACACACACACACACACACACACACACACACACACACACACACACACACATACACACAATTGACTGCAGTGAGAATAGAACTCCTACCTATCTAAGTACACAGACTACAGAGCACAGAACTTTATGCAAGTGCCATGGCACAAGTCTGAATTTTGTATTGCTGCAGGCGAACTTATGCTACATGACATCAGCAGGCCATGTGGCAGAGAAGAGCTTGGGAGGGCTACATGAAATGGATGTGTAGGCTTGTGCATGTATCAAAAGACTAGCAAGCCATACCACTGGAGAAGTAACTATAGGATGGCACATCTATTCTGCTGAGTAGAGATATACACACCCAGTTGACTACAGTGAGAACAGAACCCATACCTATCTAAGTACACAGACTATATAGAGCACAGTACTCTATGCAAGCGCCATGGCACAAGTCTGACTTGTGCATGGCTGCAGGTCAACTTATAGTGGATGACATCAGTAGTGCATGTTGGAGAGAAAAAGGTGGGAGCCCTGCTTGAAATGGATATGTAGGCAGGTGCAAGTATCAAAATACTGGCAAGCCCTGCCATTGGAGAGGTAACTGTGGGATAGCACATCTACTCTGCTGAGTAGAGACAGACAGACAGACACACACACACGCACACACACACACACACACACACACACACACACACACACACACACACACACACACACACACACACACACACACACACACACAAACACACACACACACACCTGAACGCAGTGAGAACAGAACCCCTACCAGATTCAGGAACAGTGTGTATCCTACAGCTGTGAGTCTTATTAACTTGGACACCAACCATAATGCCTAAAACATTGAAACCTCTTTTTTCATTTAATCATGCTGCTCTGAGCTATTACCACCTACTATTATGCAATATGATGGATATACTGAGTCACGTCTAAGGTTAACAAGTGCAATATGGTGACTAAATAGCTGCTATACACTAGTCCCTATTTATTCTCTGTCTTAATGGCGAAGAGGTTGGTGGTGGGTATTTATTTATTTATTTTTATTAATCATTGGATAATGGGTATCAAGTGTGGTTTTGTAATGTTAACTACCTTTTGCACGTCATATGTGTTGTTATTTTCTTTCTTATTGTTATTCTCTGATACCACTGTATCTGTTATTTGCCCTACATTTCTCTCATAAGCTGGCATTTGCAATATTGTTTAGGCTGCACTTATGTGATCCTAAATGACAACAGAGTTTCTTTGAATCTTTGAATCTTTGACTTTTATTCGCATTTGTTCATGTTTTATTGTTGATCCTTTATCAGTTCCCAAATATTTATACACTCCCTCTTGCTCAAGTTCTGTTATATCACATTCTTGTCCCAAACTGATGTTTTTTTGGTGCTGCAGCTTTCCTCCTTTAAAGGCTGCTTTTGCACATCTATCAAGACCAAATGACATTCTTATAGCCTCTGAAAAAGTTTTGACTACTTGCAGTTGTGCTTTCAGTTCCTCATCTGATGATGAGCTATACAGTTTTAAATCATACAAAGAGAAGATGAGAAGTCTTTACACTTTGCTGCTTCCTACGAACCAAATTATAGCCATGACCTAATCTGTTAATCAGACAGCTTAATGGGTTAAGGGCAAGGCAAAAGAGCAGCGGTGACAGAGAGTCACCCTGGAATTTCCCCCTTTGAATTTTTATCCTTGGAATAATATTTTGTCCTTTATCATAGCTTAACTGAAAAGTGGTTTGCCACTGTTTTATGGTCACAGTGATGTAGCTTATCAGTGTAGGGTGTATCTTATACATTTTTAAATACTCTTTTATCCATGAATGTGGGATACTATCAAATGCTTTTTGGTAGTCTATCCATGCCATGCTTAGATTCTTCCCCTTTTTACAGTTCTCCACTATGACTTTATTTACAACAAATGATTCTTTGTTCCATATGATTTTCTTTTATTACCCCTGTATTCTACTGTCATAATTGAGTTTTCTTCTAAATGACTATAAACTCTGTCTGCATCAATTCCAGTGTATAGTTTATACGTGGTCAGAAGACAAGTTATTGTTCTATAGTTTTTAGGGTAGCTTGCAGGTTTACTCTTAAGTAGGAGCATTGTTTTTCCTGTTGTTAGCCAGGCTGGTGTCTGTTTGGAGTGCACATATAAATAGTTCTTAACTCATGGCTAAATCTTCATGCAAAGATGTTAATACTTTTAGCCAGAAGTTAGGTACTGCATCTAAGCCTGGGGAATTCCAGTTAGAGGCTCTGTTTCCCAGTTAAAGGCTTTGTTTCAATCTCTCTGGCCATTACTTCATCCCATTTCATATCCTCTACATTTGAACTTTGTATTCTTTCTTTTACTTTTTCTATCCATTCAGCTTCTTTATTCTACAGGATGTTCATGGATATTTCTTGAAAATGTGTCTATTTCTTCTTTTCTTTTTTGGTGGTGTTTCAATTCCTAGTGCCTTGTTTCCCAATTTTCTATAAAACTTTTTTTGAGTCATCAATAAATTGCTTATTTTGTACTTTTCCTTTATAGCTGTCTGCATATCTTCTAAGCTGTTCTGTCTGTGCTGATATTTTTAGTTCATTATTCGTGATAGTACACAATAGATACTAACCTGTTCTGGTAATGCACATTGCTTTTATTATGTCTATCTTTCGGACTATTTTTGTTGACCTCTTTCCTCTTATATACTCTTCTAACAGAGTCACTTCTTATTTTTAATTGCTTTATAGTTTTCTCAGTTTGATGCTTCTATGATGACATTTGATTTCTCCCCTTCATTTCCCTTACTGCATGGCTTGTGGAATGAGCTGTGGTCTCAGACACTGTTGGGACCTGTGAATTATGTGAGTGTCCTATATCAAATACATTTACCTATCTTGTCTGAATACTACAAAACATACCCCTGGATTCACTATTCTTCTGTGCAGGACTAGCTTTGTCCTGTACAGAAGCGTCCATTTAGGAGCAGCATGGCAGCTCGCCAGGCATATTAATGAAGGCACACTGCCTGAGCTTCTAAATGGACATGGAGCATGTACGAGTGCAGGGGGCATGTCTGAGAGCAGAGTTCTCAGAATATACATACCCCTGCAAGCAAGAACAGCAGGTTAGCAATAAGAATGAGCGAGACTGCTCATAGGTGTTTGCATACCCCCAGCAACATCCCCCCAAGTTTATAAGAGCAATAGTTAAAATATAAAATATAAACAAGCTCATTTCTTTTTATCAAACAGATAAAATTTAACCATAGGTGTTCAGGTTTGCCCATTGCTTAGCTACATTTATTGCAGCTTAAATGGCACAAGAGGATAAATCTCAAGATATATGCAAATGAAGCAGTACTGCAGTAGTATAGTGGGCAGAGCATTTGCCTTACGAGCAGTCATTCTCGTTTCGTGTCTCACTCCAGTACATTCCATTTTCCATGTCATATCACTTTATGAACTACATTTTTGGTTGCATAACCTACTAAATAACATATATTTGTAAACTGGAGTACTGCATTAAATGCAGATGTGAGGTGTCATTGTCAGAATATTGTAAAATCCACAGATAAACACAAGTGCCCCATACAGTATATGTACACATGAATCAGGGACACAAATTGAAGATACAATGTGTAATGAATGATAAATCCATAGAGTGTCCAAATCCACCAACTTCCCAAGAACCATTTTACATTACTGTCTACATTAGTGCGGGGGTAAGTGGGAGTAAGCACTATTAAGCAAGAGTAAGCATATTTAAGCAATAGTAAGCGGGTTTAAGCTTGTTTGCATGGGGGTAAGTGATGTGCATACAGGTTAAGCAATATTAAAGCTAACTCTCTGTAAGTATATTTAACCGGAGGTTGCTTACCTTCATGCAAACCCACGCAAACCCACTTACAATTGCTTAAAAGTGCCTTAATCACTCTGTATGCAATAGCTGCTGTTCTAGCCAGAAACAAAATAAACAGCCTTTGTAGGTCTCACAGTAGTTAACCACTAAGCCATCACAGCAGTACATACGATTGAGGTATCACCAAACAGATCCTCATTATAGGAAAATCAAACTTAACACGTGAAAGGAATCTATATGCAGTTTTATGTTGTATAACCTACTACATAACATAAATATGTGAACTGGAGTACTGCATTAAGCCCAGATGTGAGGTGTCATTGTAATAAATGTTGAAATCCACTAATAAACACAAGGACCCCATACAGTGTATGTACACATGAATCATGGATACCAAACACATATATAACATGCAATGAATAATAAATCAATGCCAAACAGCAAATAGTATGCAAATTAAAAATTAAGCAACGCTAAGCATTGCACAGCCCACCTTAGTAGGTGTAAACAATGTGTAAGCCAGCTAAATCAGTTTGCCCCTTGGTATACCCCTTTAAGCAATGCCAACCTCAGGTAAGCAGGTTTGCCCATAGCTTAGCATTTTTAAAACTGTCCAATCACAACAAAGTGCAGGAAATTGGTCCTATTTAAACCCAACAGGTGGGAATACATCTCATAACTGGTTACAGCTTCCTCCTGTAGGCACTATGACTAGTATGGGAGAGGGTGCGCACTTTTGGGCACAGCACTGGGGCATCCAGAAGTCCAGAGTCATGGCAGGACTCCTTGTTAAAGACCATGACCAGAGACTGGTGCAGGGCCAGTATCAGGGTTCCCAATACAAAGTGGAAGCCTGGGACTGTCTCAACTGTGACCTCACCAGTGCCATTGGCATACCACGAACTGGTGAGCAGGTCAGGCATCACTATGCCAACCAGAAGCGGAGAAAGAGGGATCTCTTGGATCAGTGGATCCAAGAGGCTAGGAGGACAGGGGATGTCCCAGCCATGTGTAAGCATCAGTCCACTACTTGTTTAATAATTGTCAGCTCATGTATATTATGGATAGGTATGGCTAAATATTGGTCTTATGTCTTTCACAGTGGCAGATGAGCGGGCTGCGAACCAGGAAGCCCATGGCTGTAGGTTGCAGCAGTTGCAATGCGAGGCAGGTCAGTAATACTCTTGCATGTACTGTCATAGGAAATAAATCTAAAAAGTAGTAGAAAGTTAATCGTCTGTATAAAACCTGTATTGTTTAAGGCATGTACTGCATACACCAGAGAATATGGCAGGAAGAGTCTCATAATAGCCTGACAATAAAGGACTGCATGTGTTTACTCTGGTATCATATGGTAATGTAGAGTTGCAATCTCTTAA
This sequence comes from Protopterus annectens, assembly GCF_019279795.1. Taxonomy (NCBI): domain Eukaryota; kingdom Metazoa; phylum Chordata; order Ceratodontiformes; family Protopteridae; genus Protopterus; species Protopterus annectens. Next base: position 1,224,888,320 of record NC_056728.1, on the reverse strand, counting down.
TAGTACTGTTGTATTAAGCACTGTTGCCCACACTGTGCTACACAGGTTCATAGGTTCATAGGTAGGTACTAAGCTATCGGCCCAAGGGCCTACGTAAGCCTAGCCAACAAGGTTCCCTGGCTTACGCCACCCAAGAAAGTTATTTTCCTGTGCCACTGTCGAGCAGAGACACAGAAGTGATCCCTGGGGTGTATTTCCTTTTTCCCATCCACTCATTAAGATTTTTCTTGAAGAGTGCTAATGAAGAACCTTGCTTGACATAGATGGGTAGCCTGTTTCAGAGTATGTGAAGTCTCTGAGACAGGAATCTATCCCTCCAGCATGTCCTGTTTATTGTGGTGACAAGGTTTAGGTCCCTAGAGCATGTAGCTTGGGGGGATTGGGATTTCTTTAGGTGTAGCATGTCCAGCAGCTCTGGGTTTGACATAACTTTATATGTTAGGCAGAGATCACCTCGGAGTAGGCGATATGCTACGGAGTAAAGCTGGAGTTTTTTGAGGCGGTCAGTGTAGGGCATTTGTTTGAGGCCAGTAATCCTCTTTTTGAGGTATGGAATTATAGATAAACTCACTAAACTAGGTATAAATCCCTATGTCACAAGATGGGTTGCCAACTGGCTCACTGACAGAACCTACATTGTGAAAGTAGCAGACTCCAAATCCGACTTCAGACCAGTGACAAGTGGAGTACCACAGGGTTCATTCCTGGGCCTTTTACAGTGTGGGTTCTGTCAGTGAGGCAGTTGGCAAACCATATAGTGACGTACGGATTTATACCTAGTTTACTGAGTTTAGCTATAATTCCAGAATGGGGAATGGCGTCAAAACCCTTGGCGAGGTCAAGGTATGCTGTGTGAACCACCTTACCCTCATCTACGGCTTTGGTGATTGCCTCAAAGAAGTCTATCAGGTTCAGGAGGCATGATCTGCCTTTCACAAACCCGAACTGGGTGGGATCCAGAGTTTGGAGGTTACCAATGTCGTTGTTTATGAGTTCCATGATGATACGTTCCATGGCCTTGCAGACCAGGCTCAGCAGGCTAATAGGATGATAGTTCCCAGGATCAGTGATGGCTCCCCCTTTGTGGAGTGGGATAACTGTTGCTGTGCGCCATTCAGTGGGCACAAAGCCTGATGCAAGGCTGTTATTGAACATTGTGCTTAAGTGGGGAGCCAGTTCGTTCTGAAGTTCGTGTAAAACCTTGAATCTTGGAATATGTGTAGAAACAGTTAGGCAGTGATAACAAACAATACCTCCATAGGTATACCAGGTAAGAGGTGTATACTGCAGGCAAAACTCAGTTCATGTATATAGTTGTCTACATCCATACCACTGTCCAAACTAAGGCCATAGGGTAGTGTACTAATACCTGTATGGTACAGATCACAGCACTGACTAGGAAAGTAATGAGAACTACAGGAAGATGCTAGTTGTTAACTGACATATTTCTCTCCCCCACCATATCTGCAACAATAAACTAAATACACAACTCAAGTGATATGTGCTCCATTAAATCTACTGTTGGGACATATGTTCTATTGTTTGATAAATATTTAAATTTATTTCTCTGCATGTGCCATGTTAAAATACTCCCACATAGGTGGCATGCTGCCATCAATGTACCTGCATGCTGTTGTAATGGCCACTATGGTTCCATAAATGCATGCGTTCTGTTTGCTATGCAACTGTTCCATATCTGGTGTTTTGGGTTAATGGGAATATCTATGCATGCTGTTATACCTAATCCTGGAATGTGTTGACTATTACTAACCCACATATGTTGTAAAATTGAAACACCATAGCACGTTTGGGAAGGCCATTCCCAGCAGACCCACCTGTCCCACCTCATCTGGCCATGGCACTGGGTACCCGCACATCTGGGGCCCACACCAGGACCTCCTTGTCCACTGGTCCTGCACTGCCATTGGGTGGAACCACCTCAGGGGATGGGGCTCACCCCACCCAGGAGTGGGCATGGACAGGACACTGTCACCCGTCAACAGATCTGGGGCGTGGTGCGTAGTGAGCTCCGCAGGGAGTTTGGAGATATGCTATGCCAGCTTTAGGGCCACGTGTTGCAACTAGAGGGTCAGCCTGGCCCTCCTATTCAGCCCCAGCACATCCACCTTTGGGGCTGTGAAGGTGCAGTGATGACTGCCCATGGGCGGGGACCTCAGTCCCGCTGTAATAACTAGGGGGCTCATAGCCTTCCGATTTCCAAACCCCCCTCCCCATCAAGGTTTTTACCCCCACATGTGTCACATACCACCCCTGTATACTGTCTTGTCTGTTATCCTACCCAACCTACTTCCCAAAATATACCTACTATCCCTCCCCAACATCCCACTCTCACCTGAAAAAAAAAAAAAAGAGCAACCTGTTCCCCAAAAAAAATCTCGCCCTATACATAGCTGTCCATTTCGCACATGTGTCCATTGGACACATGTAATCTGGTCTAATTAGCTTCATAACATATTATTGTTGGCCTCAGCCTTCTCTCAGGGGTTTGAGTGTCCAAATCTATCTCCAAATTCAGTGTATATGCACAGCTGTTGCTGTAGAAGAAATGGGCAGCTATGGACCTGCCCTACACCTGTCCTGCACATCCCTAACTATTTTCCCTACTGTCTTTCCCTCTTGTGCCCCTTTTTCACCACGTTCCTATCAACCCTTTTTCATTTCTTTTAAAGAAATTAGTGTGGGGGTAAGCTGGAGTAAACTGTTTTAAGCAGCAGTCAGCGAGTTGAAGCTTGTTTGCATGGGGGTAAGCAATTCCTACACAGGTTAAGCAACTGAGAAGCTAAATCATTATAAGAAACTGTAACTGTAAGTTAGTAGTGCTTACCTCTGCGCAAACCCGCTTACAACTGCTTAAATGTGCCTTAAGCACTCTGTATCCAACGGCCCTTGTTCTGCCCAGCAACAAAATAACCAGCCTCTACAAGGCTCAAACCCAGGACCCTGCACATCATAGCCCAAATGATTTACCACTAAGCCATATCAGATATACATAACCCTGATGTTTTCACAAACATATCATCCAGCACAGTCATTCAACAGTACAGGAAATGTATTTATACATGTAAATGTATGTGTGTGTGAGTCTGTGTGTATTTATATCTATCTATAACATATGCATACATCTATAGATATATGTCTACATATATATGTCTATGTGTATATATATATATATATATATATATATATATATATATATATATATATATATATATATAGGTCTAGGACACATGCTCGACTAGCATATGTCCGAATCACAAAACATCGAACACACATAAACAAAAGCGCTTAACATCAAAAAGTGGTTCAGTGTATGTGTAGTTAAAAAAAAATCTACGTTTCTGCAGGGGGCCTTCGCCCCCCTGCACATCTCCACATTTCCTCTACTTTATTATTCTCACTCCGAGATCACACTACAGTGGGGTAAAAGGAATTTTGCCTTATCTGCACTGTAGTCCGATCTACGAAACAGGCACACATACATGGAAGCGCTTGTCAATGTTAAGCGCTTTCGTGTATGTGTATGTGTATATATATATACATATATATATATATATATATATATATATATATATATATATATATATATATATATAACTACACATACACACACACAGATATGTATTGGAAGATGCAGATTTAGAGGGTGCATACCATACTGAACAGCCAGTATTCCTACAGTTGCCACCTTATCAAATGGAGAGTGTATGAGTCAACCATACAAAAGAAAATTGTTGCCTGAAAAATACACCCACAGAGAAGTCAAAGGATATGACACCACACACAGGTTTGCATACATAAGAATTTTTTATTTGTGTACTATTACAGTTGTATATGCCATGTCATATAGCTGTTTATACTTTGAAATGCATACAAACAGATTAATGCAACTCTCAAGCATATCATTTAATACAGTAATCTGAAAGCATAACATATGTTACTGTCCAGGCCAAGACCTGCAAGTAATACAACTGTAAAGACAGACTGGGCCACAGGATAACAATAAATCAACAGTAAGTAATGCAGATGTATAGTCCATCAGCCTCTAACTACACTCTGTATGCAACCCCTAGGATGAAATGACTTAAGTAGACACAATGGGATGTATCTGTTGCATAACAATGCATACAAAAACAAACCAAAACTTTTTAAGAAACAAACTTGTCAAGAAAGTCACAGGCAAACTCCAACCGATGTGCTAGTTGCTTTTAATCAATGCACACTTTCGTTTGGCTCTCTGGCCAAACTTCCTCAGACTTAAAAAAGTTTCATCTAAAAACATTCCAATAAAATATAGCATAGCAAAATCACATGCTTCAGCACCACCAATGTTAGTGCACAGCCCTCACATTAATCAACACAATAATTGTTAGCACCTATCCACCCTTTACAAGCATCCATTACATGCCTAATAACAAACAGTGGGCAGATTAATCTAACCTCACATTCACATATTTTAAAAACCCTGTTAAATTAGGCATTTAAAATGCAAGATAAATCTGGCAACAGTAAATCAAGTGCGGATGGAATCACTACTTGAAATAAATCCTACAAGAGGTAACATATCAAGCAGAGGGAGACAAATCCCTTACATAGGTACTTTAAGGATGCTTCGGTCACAGAAAGGGAAAATTTCGCCTTCTTGTTGAAATTTTATAAACACAAACTATCACATTGGTATAACATTCGGCACATTCTTACCATTTAGTCTTACTGCCAATGGCCCCATTTAAGCTGGATGGTGTATACGGACCTTCATAGTGGCTCTTTTTTTATATATAAATAGCTCTTTTTCAGCCCGTTTGCACATTTCCAAAGATAACTGGAGTCAGCACAATAAACGTATACAACCCCTCCTTCACAAAGTTGCCGTGACAGCAGGCCTCTCTTCTCAGAGCTCCGCCCATAAGAACTCACTCGTAATCAAGTGGGCATGTTGTGTTGCCTTAAGACTTATCAGTCAACAGCAACAACAAAACCTACATCACTCCACAAATAAATGCTCATCCATCAGAGCAATGAGCAGAAGTAACAGATACATCAATTTAAAAGCTAGAGCGGTCATAGTTAATGAATACACCTACACTAAGCAGCACTCTTAATATTAGTGCTATAATCAGAGAAACCTACTAGGCTGTATAAAGCCAATCAAGAATTTAAAATAAAATAGAATGACATAAAAAAGAACCAGAGGGTTTCCCCATAAATCGAAGGGGTAATGGCTTATCTTAAATCACTTTAGAGTATAGTAAGCACAAAACAGTGCTAACTAAACTACCAGCTCACACATTACAACTATAACATAGAGCTAACCTATATGTCCAAATGATGGTACATGGGTATCAAACAACCATATCCAAACATGGAGTCTACTACAAATTTGCTAAATCAAAAGTAACATACATAAACATTTTACAGAACTAACTTATGTAACTATATTATGATATATCATATGCTATGAGTTTAATGAGCTCATATAAGGGTGCTCATAAGATAAAAGTAACATGCATAAACATTTAATAAAGCTAACTTATATGACTATATTATAATATATCATATGCTATGAGTTAAATGAACACAATAGGGATGCTCTTAATGGACTACCCTAATGTTCACCTTAATTTATACATTACATAAAATGCATTATCTTCCCAAGCTTTTCAACTTTAGGACACATTTAATCAAACAAGCATTGTAGAAGCCTTGGTATTTATAGGCATCGAGCGTGATTTGCCAAAGCAATTCTTGTTCTTCTAACTTTAAACTCACAGGGCCTCCTCTTATATTGTGTGTAATGCAATCAATTGCTGAATATTTAAATGAATGGCCTGAGAAACATGAAACATGTTTCACTAAGGCATTCTCCATCTTGCCCTTGCTAATTGCATATTGGTGGTCATAGATGCGTTCGTGGACCTTCCGGTCCATTTTGCCTATATAATAGGCAGGGCATTGTTGACATTTAGCAAGATACATGACTGCCTTTGAGTTACAATTAAATTTGTGCCTAATTCTATATTCCATACCATTGATGTGGAACAAATTAATAACTCCTATGTGCCTACAAAAATTGCATGCCTCACATCTAAACATGCCGGTCAACTTAGGTTTCCTTATTATTTTTCCTTCCAATAGATTCTTCAAGTTAGGACCCCTCTTGAATATAACTTTCGGTGAACCTCCTTTTCTACTTGCCAAATCGGCATTGCTATTAATTAGGTCCCAATTTTTAACCATTTCACTATCCATGTTAATGGTAGTAATCGGGCACGAGGAAAAGTTGACTATCCTGTTCGAGGTAGATTCCCCTATGATGGTTCTCTGTTCAATTTCTCTAGTGGGGCTACTACCATTACTGTTACTCAATATAGGGGCATACATTCCACTATTCCTCTTAAGTTTAACTTCCAAGGTCAAACATTCAATCAATTTTTCTGGGTAGCCCCTACTAAGAAACATTTCTTCAATATCAGGCATTCATTGATGAAATCTTCATCTAGGGTTATTGTCCTCACCACCCTTACCAACTGTCATTTAGCTACGGAACGTTTCTGGTGATAAGGGTGGCTACTGGAGAAGGGTAGAAAAGAGTTCAAATAAGTAGATTTTCTATACACTCATGCTGCAAAGCCCTGGTTGCGGACATCCTTCTTTAAATTAATGTCCAAATAACTAATCTCATCCTTACTAAAGCTAAATGTAAATTTCAGAAAATTTGTGGTGTTATTGAGATAGTCAACCAGGGTCTTAGCTTTATCTCCGTCTCCCTTGATTATGATGAAGATATCATCAAGGAAGCGTGTGTAGAAAATAATTTCATCACTAATTTGCTTGACTTTAAAAAAGAACTCATATTCCCACTGGGCCATAACTAAATTGGCCACACTTGCCCCACAAGGTGATCCCATAGCCACCCCTATCTTTTGCAGATAGTATTCCCTCTCGAATAGGATGAAATTATTGGATAAAGTTAAGTCCAATAATTTGAGCACTAAGTTGATTTCCGTTTTAGCAGCACCCCTCCTGGTCAAGAAGGATCCTATCCACTCTAACCCTAATTCATGGGGAATTGAGGTATATAAGTCTTTCACATCTATTGTAAAGAACCCATGGTTGTCATCAAACTTTAATTGATCTCTTTTCTGCAAAAAAGACCATGAGTCCTTTACAAATTTGTGTTTCGAGTGGTAGGTGTTTCTTTAAAATGGAATCAACCCATTTGGTGCAAGGATAAGTGATCGAATTCCTTGCATCCACCAAGGGCCTCATTGGGGGTCAGTCATAACTATGTGGATTTTGGAGATCCCGAACAAAGTTGGAGTTCGGGGAAATGGCATACTCACATAATTATATATGTTCATATCAATTATTCCATCAATAAAGAATTCCTCTATTCGCCTCTTAATTCTTTGTTGGGCTACATTGAATTCATTTAAGGAAACCCTTTGCTATGCTTCTGTAGCCAAGATCTTATGCATCCAGGCTACATAATCCCAATTATCCATTAAGACAAGACCCCCACCTTTATCAGGCTTACTGACTCTCACATCTGCTGTTCTTAGGAGAGTCAAAGATTCACACTCTTATTTAGAGGCATTGTAATTTCTACTAAGTGGGGTAGGATGTCTCACATTTGTTCTACCATATATTGACCGGAGGTCCAGCTCACACATCCTTTCAAATACTTGTAATGTTGGATTAGTCGGGAGGTTGAACGTGCTGGCTATACATAAGGGGTTATTCATCTCGGTTACACCATCCCCCAATAGAACCTTTAAGTTCAATTTCCTAATCAAACATTTAAAGTCGATAATTGTCCTTTATAGGTCCATATGAAAACTAGGGATGAGCGTATACCCCTTTGCCAGTAATTCTACTAACTCCAATAATACAGATAGTTACGAAAAATTAAACATTTTAAAGTCACCTGTGGTATTAGTGACTACTTTGGGTCCAACATTAAAGCTGTTTTTTTATCTCTTCCGTTTGTAGGAACTCTGTTTGTTTTTCCTGGGTTGTGGCTTGTTTTGTTGTTTTTGAACATCACCCAACTGGTGTGTTTCCCGAAAATTTTGGTGATTTAGCTGTTGACATTCCTAGTCCTTGATTCTGTCAGTCCTCCTCATGTCACTAGACCCAAGGATGTCTTCTGGTTCGATGATTAAGTCATCATCTGGAAGTACATTTGATTCATTGTTTCTCCTATTAAGTTGGTGGTTATAGTTGACCCATCCTTGTGACGATGGTGGTTGTAGATAGGCACTTCCACTATCATATGTCCATCTATCATGCTCTAGTTTCTTCACTTTAGTGGCCTTTAATTTAGTTAGTAGTTGATCAATACTACTAAAAAATCTGGTATAGTCATATTTGTACCTAGAGAAGGCCAGATCTAATTTTATTTCATTATCTAATAATTCAACTTCTTTGGACAGTTCCTCTACCCATATAGTATAGTGTTTAATCATTAATTCCATCAGCTCCATACCCTGTCTGTTGAAGAGCTGAAAAGTTCTAGATGAAAGGGTGAGTTTGCCTCGAGCCTAGTAGGATACTGGGCCTTCCTTAACCTGCTTGATACATTCCTTAAAGTACTGTATTTCCAGTTGCAACTTCTTGACTTCCAGAAGTTTATGATCCAAATTATTTAATTTTTCATTGACTGATACCGATGTTCCTTGTTTCGAATCCAAACCTCCAGCCGGTTGTCCCATAGCAGGGGCTGAGTGATCGAATGATAAGGCCGAAATACCATTTACCCAGTCCTCAAAAATGGGGACCCCAATAAGCCCCGAGGTAGAATTCAGCTGGTGTTTACTATTAGTCTCATCTGCATTCATAGTCAGTACGTTGGTATTATTATTTTGCTGGGACCCAAGCCCAGTCAACGAAATCCTCTGCTGATGATGTGCGGTATTATGATCTGAACTCACTGACTCTACTACTGTTGCTTGTCCTGTAGTAGCTGCATTAATCATCTGCAGTTCCTTATACTGTTGGTCAAAATGTTTCATCCACATTGCCAAAACATCGACCTTCTGTGTTAGCATCTCTATTAGGGCAGTGAGGTTGCCACTCTCACTGCTTGTAGCCAACTGTGAGAATAGGTTTGGGTTTGCCAGGCCTCCTGATGCCATACCAAACAGAAAACAGTGAACAAAAACAAACTAAAACTTCTTGAAAAACAAACTTGTCAAGAAAGTCACAGGGAAACTCCAACCAATGTGTTAATTGCTTTTAATCAATGCACACTTTCATTTGGCTCCCTGGCTAAACTTCCTCAGACTTAAAAAGGTGTCATCTAAAAACATTCCAATAAAATATAACATAGCAAAATCACATGCTTCAAATTATTGATTAAAAGCAACTAACACATCGGTTGGAGTTTGCCTGTGACTTTTTTGACAAGTTTGTTTTTTAAGAAGTTTTAGTTTGTTTTTGTACGCTGTTTTCTGTTTGTTATGGTGTCAGGAGGCCTGGCAAGCCCAAACCTATTCTCACAGTTAGCTACAAGCAGTGAGAGTGGCAATCTCCCTGCCCTAATAGAGATGCTAACACAGAAGGTTGATGTTTTGGCAAAGCGGATGGAACATTTTGACCAGCAGTATAAGGAACTGCAGATGATTAATGCAGCTTCTACAGGACAAGCAACAGTAGTAGAGTCAGTGAGTTCAGATCATAATACCTCACCTCATCCGCAGAGGATTTCGTTGACTGGGTCTGGGTCCCAGTAAAATAATAATACCAACTTACCGACTATGAATGCAGATGAGACTAATAGTACAAACCAGTTGAATTCTACTTTTGGGCTTATTGCGGTCCCCATTTTTGAGGACTGGGTAAATGGTATTTCGGCCTTATTCAATCACCCAGCCCCTGCTAGGGGACAACTGGCTGGAGGTTTGGATTTGAATCAAGGAACATCAGTATCAATCAATGAGAAATTAAATAATTTGGATCATAAACTTCTGAAAGTCAAGAAGCTGCAACTGGAAATATAGTACTTTAAGGAATGTATCAAGCAACAGTTGGTACCAAAGGGGTTAAGGAAGGCCCAATATCCTACTGGGCTCAAGGCTAACTCATCCTTCCATCTAGAACTTTTTCAGCTCTTCGACAGACAGGGTATCGAGCTGATGGAATCAATGATTAAACACTATACTATATGGGTGAAGGAACTGTCCAAAGAAGTTGGATTATTAGATAATTTAATAAAATTAGATCTGGCCTTCTCTAGTTACAAATATGACTATACCAGAATTTTTGTAGTATTGATCAACTACTAACTAAATTAAAGGCCACTAAAGTGAAGAAACTAGAACGTGATAGATGGGCATGTGATAGTGGAAGTGCCTATCCACAACCACCATCATCACAAGGATGGGTCAACCATAACCATCAACTTAATACGAGAGACAACAATGAATCGAATGTAGTGCCAGATGACTTAATCATTGAATTGGAGGACATCCCTGGGACTAGTGCCGTGAGGAAGAGTGACAGAATCAAGAACCAGGAAAATCAACAGCTAACTCACCAAAACTTTCGAGACCCACACCAGTTGGGTGCTGTTCCCAAACAACAAAACACACCACAACCCAAGAGGAACAAACAGAGGTCCTACAAATGGAAGAGCTAGAAACCAGCTTTAATGTTGGACCCAAAGTAGTCACTAATACCACAGGTGACTTTAAAATTTATAAATTTTCGTCTCTATCTGTATCATCGGACTTAGAAGCATTACTGGCGAAGGGTTATACATTCGTCCCTAGTTTGCATATGGACCTATCAAGGACAATTATCGACTTTAAATGTTTGATTAGAAAATTGAACTTAAAGGTTTTATTGGGGGATGGTGTAACCGAGATGAATAAACCCTTACATATAGCCAGCACATTCAACCCCCCCCCGACTAATCCAACATTACAAGTATTTGAAAGGATGTGTAAGCTTGACCTCTAGCCAATATACGGTAGAACAAATATGAGACATCCTACCCCACTTAGTAGAAATTACAATGTCTCTAAACAAGAGTGTGAATCTTTGACTCTCCTAAGAACAGCAGATGTGAGAGTCAGTAAGCATGATAAAGGTGGGGGTCTTGTCTTAATGGATAATTGGGATTATGTAGCCTGGATGCCAAAGATCTTGGCTACAGAAGCATACCAAAGGGTTTCCTTAAATGAATTCAATGTGGCCCAACAAAGAATTAGGAGCCTAATAGAGGAATTATTTGATGGAAGAATTGATATGAACATATATAATTATGTGAGTATGCCATTTCCCCAAACTCCAGTTTTGTTCGGGATCCCCAAGATTCACAAAGTTATGACTGACCCCGCAATGAGGCTCTTGGTGGATGCAAGGAATTCGATCACTTATCCTTGCGCCAAATGGGTTGATTCCATTTTAAAGAAATACCTACCACTCAAAACACAAATTTGTAAGGACTCATGGTCTTTTTTGCAGAAAATAGATCAATTAAAGTTTGATGACGACCAAGAGTTCCTTACAATAGATGTGAAAGACGTATATACCTCAATTCCCCATTAATTAGGGTTAGAGTGTATAGGATCCTTCTTGACCAGGAGGGGTGCTGCTAAAAATGAAATCAACTTAGTGCTCGAATTATTGGACTTAACTTTATCCAATAATTTCATTCTATTCGAGGGGGAATACTATCTGCAAAAGATAGGGGTGGCTATGGGATCACCTTGTGAGGCATGTACGGCCAATTTAGTCATGGCCCAGTGGGAATATGAGTTCATTTTTAAAATCAAGTGAATTAGTGATGAAATTATTTTCTACACATGCTTCCTTGATATCTTCATCATCATCAAGGGAGATAGGGATAAAGCTAAGACCCTGGCTGACTATCTCAATAACACCACAAATTTTCTGAAATTAACATTTAGTTTTAGTAAAGATGAGATTAGTTATTTGGACATCACTTAAAGGAAGGATGTCTGCAACCAGGACCTTGCAGCAAGAGTGTATAGAAAACCTACTTATTCAAATTCTTTCCTACACTTCTCCAGTAGCCACCCCTATCACCAAAACTATTCCGTAGTTAAAGGACAGTTGGTAAGGGCGGTGAGGATTGTAACCCTGGATGGAGATTTCATCCATGAATCCCTGATATTGAAAAGGATGTTTCTTAGTAGGGGCTACCTGGAAAAATTGATTGAATCTTTGACCTTAAAAGTTAAACTTAAGAGGAATAGTGGGATTTATGCCCCTATATTGAGTAACAGTAATGGTAGCAGCCCCACAAGAGAAATTGAACAGAGAACCATCATAGGGGAATCTTCCTTGAACAGGATAGTCAACTTTTCCTCATGCCTGATTACTACCTTTAAAATGGATAGTGAGATGGTTAGGTATATCTTAAATAAAAATTGGGACCTAATTAATAGCAATGCAGATTTGGCGAGTAGAAAAGGAGGTCCACCGAAAGTTATATTCAAGAGGTGTCCTAACTTGAAGAACCTATTGGAAGGAAAAATAATAAGGAAACCTAAGTTGACTGGCATGTTTAGATGTGAGGCATGCAGTTTTTGTAGGCACATAGGAGTTATTAATTTGTTCACCAAAACACCAAAAATACAGAACAGATGGAAGAGGCACAAATCCGTAATCCACACGAATTCCTTTATTAAAACGACTCTTCAGTCCAATAAAACGCAGAAACAATAAGTTTGACTATACAGTCCACTAACGCGATTTCACCAGCACTGCATTTTCATTTAAACCACTTCATCAGATGGAGACAAATGCATACCTACACAAAAACCACTCCTTATATATTCATCAAAATAATTAAACAATTAGTTAATTAAAGGGAACAAGATACTTAAACATTTAAAGGGGTAAGACATAATGCATACAACACAAACATTAAAATATATTGTAATGGATTCCCCCCACACTGACCTGATACATTAATGGATTAATAAATTAATATTATTATCAAAATGTAATAAAAACTTTATAATAACTTAATCTAATAAAACAAACTAAATTCTTTAATACAACCAGCAAAAGCATTACAGCTTGTGGTATCCTATACTACCAACACTTTAATGTAAACTGATTTTAATACACATTTAAAATAAGATAAGTATAGAAAAAAATAATAAATAAAAAAACATAAAATGAAAACACTTAAAGCTTAGCTGATCTCAGCTTGAGTACAGGTGCTAAAGAGATGGCATCATTTAGATCTGGAGGTTTATTCGCCTCCAAGGAAAGCTGCCACAACAGCTCTTTATACTCAATTGAAGTTTCCCATAGCCCACCTCTTACATCCTTTTCCACTACTTCCAACACAAAGAAGCTAAATTTAGCTTCCTGGCAAATTAATTTATGTCGGTATAAAGCATTATTAGTACATTTTGTTTATATCTCATAGTAATGCTCATAAATTCTATTTTTTAGCTTTCTTTCTGATTTCCCTATATAAAATGCATCACAATGATCACACAAACCTAAATAAACTATCCCAGAGGTGTGACAGTTCGCAAAATATTTGCTCTGGATCAGTCTGTCCCTGCTCTCTAAAAAAATGTTTGCTTAGTACAAATAAATGGGCATTGGGAACACCTTCCACATTTAAAGGTTCCTAGTTTCCCTTCCTTAACTTTTTTCATACCATATTTACCTTCCAAAATAGTCTTTAAGCTTTTGCCCCTTCTATATGTACATTTCAAAGGTTCTTCAAAGATACATTTCAAATCCGAAATCTGACCAAACCTACACCATTCTTCCTCCAAAATCTTCCTAATTCTAGGTGCACTACCATTATAATCAACTACAAAATTGCCTGTACCCTCACTGTTAAGCTTTGTAGATTTCATCTCATTCAAGACAAAATTTGAACCCAAAATGGGTTTAAATTTGTCATATCTACCTTCCCTAACTTCTCTTTCTATAGGCTCAATAAGATATTTAGGGTAGCCTCGATCCATAAACATATTGTGCAAAATCTTACATTCAACCTCAAAATCACTCTCCCTTGATGTCATACAGCTACCCCTCACATATTGTCCCTTAACAATACCTTTTTTCTGATGGTAAGGGTGAGCACTATTAAAAGCCAAATAAGAATTCGAAAATGTTGGCTTTCTAAAAATCTTAGAATAACAACAACCCTCACTTTTGCCTATAGAAATATCCAAATAATTTAAAAATTCTTTATCCTTATTATAAGTAAATTTTAAAAAATCAGTGGACTCTGAAATATACTTAAAAAATTCTAAAAATTCATCCATCGTGCCCACCTATAAAAAGCACATATCATCCAAGAAACGCTTGTAAAATTTCCAATTATGGGCATATTTTGAATTAATAATAAATTTTTCTTCCCAAACTGTTAAAATAATATTAACATATGTGGGGGCACATCTTGCACCCATCCCTACTCCCTGAATCTGCTTAAAAAATTCTCCCTCATAATGAATAAAGTTGCTGTTTAAAACTAATTCCATAAAAACTAGGATCAAATAAAATTCATTATTATTAAATTTACCATAATTTATCAGGGCTTCTTCAAACCACATCATCCCCTCATTGTGGGGTATAGATGAAAAAAGGTCCACTATATCAATAGTTATAAAAGTAATATTGTCATCATACAAATCCTGAGTTATACTACGCAAGAGGTCCCAAGAGTCTTTAACAGTCCCCTGGCCTCCCATAGATAAAGACTTTAGCTTTACATCCAACCATCTCGCCAGTGGTGCAGTAACTGAGCCCTCCGAAGCAACAATAGGTCTCAAAGGGGGGTCTTCCAAGTCTTTATGTAATTTTGGTATCCCAAAAATAGAGGGGACCTTAGGTTTCTCAACATGAAGGTATTTAAAAGTTTCAACATCAATAGAGCGTTCCATAAGCAAGTCATTTAAAACCACATATATATTTTTATTACCTATATTAATCTCATTTAAAGAGCCTCTGACATATTTGTCTAAATCATCTAAAATTTCCATCATCTTAGCTTCATATAAAATATTATCCATAATAACAGAACCTCCACCTTTATCTGGTTTCATAACTCTCACTGTAGTGTCCTCCCTAAATTCCTTTAATAACCCATATTCTTCCTTAGTAAGGTTATATGTAATATTGTTCCTTGGGAGCTCAGCTCTAAGTCTACTCTCCATTAAGGCCTCAAAATTTCTTAATTGTGGGTGTAAAGGTGAGTTGAGCAAACTTTTCCTTTTCAAAACCTCACATTTCTCCCCAGTACTAGCATGTCCCTGAAAAAACAGTTCTAAATTTTTCTTTCTTAAAAATAACTTGAGGTCAATCAACACCTTACTAATATCCGCGTTCGTGTTAGGAACAAATTTAAGAACTTTTGATAGTAACGAAAAATGTGCTTTATTTAATTCATATTTACTATAATTGTAAATAGTATAACCCTGATATTTATTGATGCAGCCTTGGGAAAAAATACAATCTGTGTTGATACAATTACTAAACATATGTTCTTCTATCAATTCCACTGCTGAAATCTCTTGTTGCTGCTGTTGTAGTTGTTGTTCTGCATGCCCCTTGCCCCTATATACCCCCCATACTGGTAGTTTTTTTGCTGGTAATTTCTTATTCTCTCTGACTTCCTTAAAGGGGGGTATTCATCCAAATTATTCAGATCACCTACTTCATCTTCTCCATTTGGTACAAAGTGCTCATTCCCTCTCCTATCCATACCAAAATCATTATGGTTTCTGTATGAAAAATATCTTGGTTTGGGATAACACACTTTGTCCTTATATTCTTTAATGTCTCTATCTAACTTCCTACTTTTCCTAATATATGCTTTATTAATATTATTATCAATCTTCTGCAACATATCGTAATACTGTCTCTGCCCTTCCTCTACTGAAAATAACAAATATTCTGTAATTTTCTGGTTAATACCTTCAATTTTACTAGATAGAATTTTCATTTCCCTTTCATTTTCTCTACTAATGGCTTTTAATATTTCAAACCCACAATTATCAAAAATTTCTAACAATTCCTGGTGAAAAATACTTCCTTCCTTCACTTTATTAGGATATTTCACCACCCTCAAGCCTTTAGGCACAATTTATAAACGTAAACATTCCCTCAGGTATGCATTCTCCATATCATAATTTTTGTATTGAAGAAAAACATCATCTAACAATTTTATATTATAGTCAAACTTCATTTCATAATCTCCCTCATGCTGTGAGGGTAATTTAAAGTCCTTAAAACAATATTGCTTTTGAAAAAAACTTTTAAAATCAATTTTGCGAATCTCACCAGTCTCTTTGTGTCCATTACTATTATTTGTCGTTTCGTTGTTAGAGCTAGCAACCACAGCATTTTCTGACCTAAAAAACATTGGTACATCCGAACTGATATCACCATTAGTAACGTTTGCATGAGATTTCTGTGTTCTGTTACGCCCGTTAGCGAAAGAGACTCCTTTCGCGCCATTCTCGTGCTTCGACCTAGTGAGCATTTCCTGGTTCCCTGGAACACCAGGAGATGATGTCAGAAAGGGCTGGCTTGCAGGAGTCAGCAGCTCAATAAGCTGCGATAACTGGTTCGAAAGCATGTCAAACTTGTCAGATTCCACGCCCCTCCGCTGAGGAGCTTGCCTAGAATTTGTAACCTCTTCAGATTCCATATAGACAACAACACAAACCAAAAAGAATCACTGTTCCAATGTTCACCAAAACACCAAAAATACAGAACAGATGGAAGAGGCACAAATCCGTAATCCACACGAATTCCTTTATTAAAACGACTCTTCAGTCCAATAAAACGCAGAAACAATAAGTTTGACTATACAGTCCACTAACGCGATTTCACCAGCACTGCGTTTTCGTTTAAACCACTTCATCAGATGGAGACAAATGCATACCTACGCAAAAACCACTCCTTATATATTCATCAAAATAATTAAACAATTAGTTAATTAAAGGGAACAGGATACTTAAACATTTAAAGGAGTAAGACATAATGCATACAACACATACATTAAAATATATTGTAATGGATTCCCCCCACACTGACCTGATACATTAATGGATTAATAAATTAATATTATCAAAATTTAATAAAAACTTTATAATAACTTAATCTAATAAAACAAACTAACTAGCGGTGAGGATTGTAACCCTGGATGGAGATTTCATCCATGAATCCCTGATATTGAAAAGGATGTTTCTTAGTAGGGGCTACCTGGAAAAATTGATTGAATCTTTGACCTTGGAAGTTAAACTTAAGAGGAATAGTGGGATTTATGCCCCTATATTGAGTAACAGTAATGGTAGCATCCCCACAAGAGAAATTGAACAGAGAACCATCATAGGGGAATCTTCCTCGAACAGGATAGTCAGCTTTTCCTCATGCCTGATTACTACCTTTAAAATGGATAGTGAGATGGTTAGGTATATCTTAAATAAAAATTGGGACCTAATTAATAGCAATGCAGATTTGGCGAGTAGAAAAGGAGGTCCACCGAAAGTTATATTCAAGAGGTGTCCTAACTTGAAGAACCTATTGGAAGGAAAAATAATAAGGAAACCTAAGTTGACCGGCATGTTTAGATGTGAGGCATGCAATTTTTGTAGGCACATAGGAGTTATTAATTTGTTCCACATCAATGGTATGGAATATAGAATTAGGCACAAATTTAACTGTAACTCAAAGGCGGTCATGTATCTTGCTAAACGTCAACAATGCCCTGCCTATTATATAGGCAAAATGGACCGGAAGGTCCGCGAATGCATCTATCAGCACCAATATGCAATTATCAAGGGCAAGTTGGAGAATGCCTTAGTGAAACATGTTTCATGTTTCACAGGCCATTCATTTAAATATTCAGCAATCAATTGTGTTAAACACAATATAAGAGGTGGCCCTGTGAGTTTAAAGTTGGAAGAACTAGAATTGCTTTGGCAAATCAGGCTTGATGTCTATAAATACCCAGGTTTGAACAATGCTTGTTCAATTAAATGTGTCCTAAAGTTGAAAAGCTTGGGAAGATAATGCATTTTATGTAATGTATAAATTAAGGTGAACATTAGGGTAGTCCTTTAAGGGCATCCCTATTGAGTTCATTTAACTCATAACATATGATATATTATAATATAGTCATATAAGTTAGCTTTATTAAATGTTTATGCATGTTACTTTTATCTTAAGAGCACCTTTATATGAGCTCATTAAACTCATAGCATATGTCATATCATAATATAGTTACATAAGTTAGTTCTATAAAATGTTTATGCATGTTACTTTTGATTTAGCAAATTTGTAGTTGACTCAATGTTTGAATATGGCTGTTTGATAGCCATATACCATCATTTGGACATATAGGTTAGCTCTATCTTATAGTTGTAATGTGTGAGCTGGTAGTTTAGTTAGCACTGTTTTGTGCCTACTATACTCTAAAGTCATATAAGATAAGCCAGTACCCTTTTGATTTATGGGGAACCCTCTGATTCTGTTTTATCTCATTCTATCTTATTTTAAATTCTTGATTGGCTTTATTCAGCCTAGTAGGTTTCTTTGATTATAGCGCTAATACTAAGAGCGCTGCTTAGAGTAGGTGTATTCATTCACTATAATAGCTCTAAGTTTTAAACTGATGTATCTGTTATTTCTGCTCATTACTCTGATGGATGAGCATTTTCTTGTGGAGCGATGTCAGTTTTGTTGTCGCTGTTGACTGATAAGTCTTAAGGCAACACAACACATCCACTTGATTACGAGTGAGTTCTTATGGGCGGACCTCTGAGAAGAGAGGCCTGCCGTCATGTCAACTTTGTGAAAGAGGCATTGTATACGTTTATTGCGCTGATTCCAGTTATCTTTGGAAATGTCTAAACTGGTTGAAAAAGAGCTATTTATATATAAAAAAGAGCCTCTATGAAGGTCCATATACACCATCCAGCTTAAATGGAGCCATTGGCAGTAAGACTAAATGGTAAGAATGTGACAAATGTTATACCAATGCGATAGTTTGTTTCTGTTTATAAAATTTCAACAAGAAGGTGACATTTTCCCTTTCCATGACTGAAGCATCCTTAAAGTACCTATGTAAGGGATTTATCTCCCTCTGTCTTATATGTTAACTCTTATAGGATTTATTTCAAGTAGTGATTCCATCTGCACTTGATTTACTGTTGCCAGATTTATCTTGCATTTTTAAATGCCTAATCTAACAGGGTTTTTTAAATATGTGAATGTGAGGTTAGATTTATCCACCCACTGTTTGTTCTTAGGCATGTAATGGATGCTTGTAAAGGGCGGATAGCTGCTAACAATTATTGTGTTGATTAATGTGAGGGCTGTGCACTACCATTGGTGGTGTTGAAGCATGTGATTTTGCAATGCTATATTTTATTAAAATGATTTTAGATGAAACTTTTTTAAGTCTGAGGAAGTTTGGCCAGGGAGCCAAACTAAAGTGTGCATTGATTAAAAGCAACTAACACATTGGTTGGAGTTTGCCTGTGACTTACACAACAATACATAACTGAAAACATCACAATCACATTGACAAACAGAACAGTCTGCATGGCAGTAAGCAGTAGGCCAGCAATGTTCCCAAGGTGAAATGTATGGTAATGTACAGCCATATACTCTGAGGCAGCTAACTACTGATATCCCTCACATGTAACATCCTAGGTTATTTATGGTGCATACCCCCCAAAGACTGACTTACAGGGGCATATAACACTGTTACATACACCAACCTCTGGACTGCAGAAGGGCACACATGTTTTGTGCAGACAAAACCCACATATATATGGACCCAACTCCACAATATGTGTTGGGGCCACAACAGCAATAGAATGATGGCAGGAATGGCTGCATGACATAATCACAGGCCACTACATAACAACCCCTTACTGCATCTCATATGGACAAAGCCTGCTATGTAGGTGGAAGACAGAGGCTGGAACACAGGCCCATATGTGAAATAGTGTTGTCATATACTAAGCAAGTTGCTGATGTTACAGGATACTCTGCAACATACCCTTAGTCAGGAATATGAAGTCAGAAACACAAATGGATGTAGCCATGTACTGATAGCACTCAACAGACACACTGCCAGTGATATATCTGACACAAGACCTGTGTGGTGGACAGATAAATCATAACAGGCACACCTCTGGCCATCATGTGGATAGGCCCACACTTGAGAGCTATGCAGACAGACTGCATTCCAAGTTAAACTAGTACGTACACACAAACCCTGTAACACTGGTGCTATACAATGTATATAACAACACTACTCACACTCTGTCTGTAGTTCTGGAACCTTATACAAATATGTAGCTGGCCTGAGTCTGCAAGTCCTCTTGTAAGAGGTATTGCTACCTGCTGTCTGTAACACTGCTGCTCACACAGGAAGGATGTCCCCCATACAGGAAAGGTAAAGGGACCATGCCCACATGATGCAGGGATTTATAGTAGTGGGTTGCCATGGCAGTGGTAATTGGAAGTACTACACAGCATGCTGCATGCAGTTAGCAAGTGGAGGACACTGAATGGTGCAGGGGCCATTGCCTGCTCATGTGCAGCACCTATAAAATTCATGCTAAAGTCTTTTCAAAGCAGCTCATTCCATTTCCTGGGAGAGAGAGAGAGAGAGAGAGAGAGAGAGAATAAAATCCAAGCAAACTACCCAGAACATACATAATTCCCACAACAGGTATGTGAAGTATATATGCTAGTACTTGGTCCATAATTATGGGATAGATGATGTGGAATGATTTATATGTGCCATCAGGTGTTGTTGTGATGATGTCCAGCTGAACAACTGCTATGGACAATAGTGTCTGTCCTTGTGGGTAGTGGGCCATACCCAACAACTGTGCAGAGCAGCACTGACTGACAAGATGTAAACCATCATAGTGTGTGTTGTGTAAATGAAACATGTATATTACTGTAGCCAATAGCTGATGGTGGAAGTAATGCCATAGTGATGGACACATGGGTTCCAGAGCTCACCACTTGAAGGACACTCAAGTTAACATGTAATGTAGAATGCTGAAATGCCATAGTGTAATAGGCTTACCTGCAATCTGTCCCATATATACCCCCTAATGTTAGGCTGTGTCCATATGTGGCACCTGTTTGTGTTGTAACAAGGCAGAACAGTGCAGCTGTGCATGAAGGAGAGTTAGAGATTGTGGACCTGATGTCTGAATGTACCCCATATATATAGTTATGTATATGTGTGTGTGTGTGTGTATATAGATATATATATATATATATATATATATATATATATATATATATATATAAACACATATATACAACATAATATATATCTACACACACACACACACACACACACACACATATATATATATATATATATATATATATATATATATATATATATATATATATATATGTCTACATATATACAAACACACACACATATGTATATAAATGGGTCTACTTCTTTTGACCTAACTTTCATTTGCCTGACACTCATTTGCCTGAGACCAAATGACTGAAATTTCATTTGCGTGATACTTCATTTGCCTGACACTTCATTTGCCTGACGAGTATTATTAGCAAGAAAATGGAATATGCCCCCTTCCCCACTGCAGTGCGACCCTGGATTTAGAATATATAGTTAGGGGGGGTGGGGGCGAAGCCCCCCACTTACTTTTCTGTTGCTAAGCAATATTACATGAAAAGTTAACAATATCATATGAAATGAAGTGGGGGGCTGTGCCCCCAACACCCCCCCTAACTATATATTCTAACTCCAGGGTCGCACTGCAGTGGGGAAGGGGGCATATTCCATTTTCTTGCTAATAATACTTGTCAGTCAAATGAAGTTTCAGGCAAATGAAGTGTCAGGGAAATGAAATTTCAGTTAAATGGGGTCAGGAAAATGAGTGTCAGGCAAATGAAAGTTAGGTCAAAAGAAGTAGACCCATATAAATACGTCCCCTATTTTTACATTACAGTGCTGTATGCTATGTGTGAGGGAACATCACACATATCAATACACACACACACACACACACACACACACATATATATATATATATATATATATATATATATATATATATATATATATATATAAATATATATATATATACAGCAGTAAGTGTGTGCAACATGGACGGTTATGTCACATGTGAACCCCTTGTTGGGACCACATTGCCCTTGTATGTGAAGGTGGGATTGGGAATTTGGGGAAGGATAGCAGGTATATTTGTGGAGGTGGGTTGGATTGGTAGATAGAGAAGACAGCCTACATGGGTGGTATAATGACACATGTGGTGGGTAAACACTCTGGATGGTAAGTGTCGTCTGCGATGTGGAAGCCCCATGAGCCCCCATATGGAAACAATGGGAACAAGGCCCCCACCCATTACCAGTCACAACAGCAGCTTCATAGCCCTGAAGGTGCCTGGGCTGGAGGCTGAGCAGGAAGAGCATGTGGACCCTGTGATTGTGTGCTGAGGGCCTCAAGGTGCTGTAGCACATCCCCCAAGTCTCTGTGGCGCTCCCTATGCACCAGACCCTGGATCTGACCTCCAGTGACAGGATCATGTCTGTGTGTGCTCCCGTGGGGGGAACATCATCCCCTGAGGTGGTTACCACCTGAAGGTAGTGCAGGACCAGTAGATGAGGAGGCCTCAGGGTGGTTCCCACATGTGATGTGGCCTGGTAACATGGCCAGATGAGATGGGAGAGGTGGTTCTGCTGGCAACTGTTCCCTAAACATGCTATAGTGTCACTGTTATAGAATATATGTGGGTAGTAATAGTCCACATGTTCCCGGCTCATGTCCAACAGCATGCATAGATATCCCCAATAACACATAACAACAGATGTGCAGCAATCACATAGTAAACAGACCACATGCATATATGGAACCATAGTGGCCCCTACAATGGCATGCAGATGACATTGTCTGTAACAGGCCAGCAATGATAGTCTCCCCACAGAGAACATGGCTATAAACACATAGCATAAAGTGTGGTACAATATGATATATGTCCCAATGGTAGGTAAGCTGTAGCCATACCTACTGAGTTGTGTGAACAGTTTGTTGTCACAGATATGGTGGGGGTGAGAAACAGAGATGTGTATTAAGAACTATGGTAACCTTGCTGTATGAGTTGCTCAGACCTGTTTCCATCTTTATGTCTTTCAGGCAAGATGTCACATGGCAGACTACCTGTCTATTCAGCGGATGAAAATGAGGTCATCATCACACACTTGCTACAGCACTATCAGGTGCTGTTTGGCAGAACAGCCCATGAGCAGCAGGAGTGGACTGCCCTGTGAAATGATCTAGTCCACAGTATCAATGATGTTGACCTGCATAACCGCAGTTATGAGCAGGTCTGTCATCATTGCAGTGACCTGCTTTGTAATGCCCATCAGTGTGCTGCTGCAGTCTCGGGGATCATCTCACAATAGTGGGGGGTCATGCCAGTGTGCTGCTGCAGTCCAGGGGATCACCTCACAACAGTGGGGGGTCATGCTATCCATCCCCGACACATGTTGAGGAGCTCCTTGGCAGCCTTGTTTCACCTGCCCACCCACACACACAACAGCTGGCGGAGAGTATAGTGGAGATGGGTGCTATCCACACACCGGCAGAGGAACTTGTAGGTAAGACCACAGGGCACATCAGTAGACCACTGTTGTGTATCCATCTGCATCTGTACAGGTAGATCATGCATGTGTGAGATGACATATATATATATATATATATATATATATATATATATATATATAGTTTGTTGCTGCGTAGTAGTAATAAACACATGTGCATAAGCTGTAGTATTGTGGACTTGTACTGTTGATGTACTATAATGCTGCACCCACTCTGTACCAGTGCCACAGCTGTAGCTACCAACATCACATCTCTCACACACACTTATGTAGGTCCCTCTGGTATACCTCCAAGGCAGCAGCCTGTAGCTGGTGAGTATGGTTTATGTTCATGCTTGCTAATACATCGGTCATGTTATGGCTATGGTATATTCCATGCAGACATCTAACACACCTACCCATAATGCATGCTGTCCATGTTCACGTATTGTTGCCGTTAACTGTATTGCATCACAGCGGTGACCATGATGGTGTATCTGAAGGGTATGTCAGACAACTGCAATATAACTAACATTGTGTCATTGCAAAATGTGTCAACAGAGATGAACATAATGGTGGGACAAACGGCCTACAGTAGGGACACGTTTGAAACATCACCCTTATACAGTGCTAAAACAGTGTATATACTAGTATTACAATGGCAGTTGTTACAGATCTACACTATGCATATCATAATACTATGGTCCACAACCCTTAAAACCTGCAATGTGGTTCGAACATGAGCAATGAGTGTCTTATATGGAATTGTAGGTTAGGTCAGAAAATATAAGGAATGCATACCTTCACAAACACTGGAAGCATGTGTGTGCACACACTCCAGATAAAATATAGTGGAAGCAGCAGTTGAGGTACTGACTGCATGCATTTGTCATGGAAATGCACCTTTCAGCAAGTACCCATCCCCAGTGTCACACCATGTATTGGTCTGCTGTCCATGATATTTGGCCATCAAATTTGCACACTTACCTGCAACAGGCTTGCACACATCTTACATGACATTGCATGGGCCTCATACCCAACAGGTAGCACCCATGAGCTGGACATGTAGCCATACCTCACCATTGCATATACCATGGCAAACAGTGCAGACAATCATTTATGTGGCAAGGATGTATGGGACAGGAATGATGTAGGAAATAAATAGATGGCCATCCAAGACAGATGATGTTACATGTAACAAACTGGATATGCGGGCTGCCTAGTAACATGCCATAACACTGAGGGGGTTGCAGGAATGTCTAGCAAGTACTGGCTGTGCAGTACCTGTGTCAGCAATTGCCTGGACTCTGCAAACGTATGGCCTATGGGTTTGGGTAATCAGATGTGACAGTTGCACCACAGGAAGCATCAGCCATGCCTCTCTACAGGTAGTGTATGGATAACAGAAGAGGTTCCCAAACGTCATGCATTGCAATGTGTACTGGTGTACCATGACCACGGTGGAAACATACAGAGAGTATCATGTAAGATACATGTGCTGCACAACCAATGCCTCACCGCACCTCAGGCCTACCATCCCCATGTGTATTGTGCCAGTGCCAGGGTACCCCTGTATGTTTGCCATTCATTAGCTGGGACTAGGCTGTTACACTTGGTGTTCAGTGTTTGGGACACTGCAAACTGACACACATGTGCAGGCCATAGTTTTCAAGCATCTGCAAAAAGGCTGAAGGTGGGGAGGGGGTGTCATCATGACACACTAGTACACTGCAGCAGGGATCCTAAGGATGCTATGAATGGCTGTATCTGCACACAGTCAGGGTCAGGAACTGTGGCAGATGTAACCTTGACTCCACAGCAATAGTGACAGCAGTGTGTGAACTCCAAGGGATGTGCACATGAGTTGACCTTGCAATCATGCAGAGTTGGTGGACATGTGTAGGGCAGACTGACTATATACTGCCAAATGCAGATGGCCCATGCTAGTATACCCCTGCCAAGAATAGTGACTGCTGTAGTACACATAACAGTTGGCACAACAAACCGTCATGATAAGGGTGTGCTCACATATGCACCCATGAAGTGTATGCATCGCAGTCAGCATCAGCACAACTAACACATTTGTTAGACACTGCATTTGACTGTACAGGACATATGTGACATATTAGGTTCATGTAATGTTAACATATGCAGTGATGTGGTGCCATGGCATATCAAGGAAGAATGCGTCATATCAATAAGGGTGTGTACACTCCTCGTAGCCACAGTAAGATTTGATGGTTGTCAGTGTAATAGTATCATATTGTTCATACATGCACCACTGATGTTGACATCTGTAAATCAGACATCAGGCATTCACAAATGATATCTGTCCACATATCATCCCAGGTATGGGTTGGACAAACACATAGGGGCTGTGAGCATTAGAGCAGAAATAGCTGACACAGTAATATACATTCAGCAATGGTGTGTACACCTGTTAGGTATGGTGCACAGTACATGGCAGTTTGCAGAACAGGTGCACAGCAATACTGTGTACATAGGTGCAGTGTTTTCCAGGGGAAGGGGCATCACCTACTAACACAGCCCAAGCATCACACACATGTATACTGTTGCCAGCATGGATTGACTATAGCTGCACTGCATGCTGTTGACTACCATATGTTATACATGTTGACAGATGGGTAATGGGAGGTCTGTGTGTAGTATCTTTGTGCAACCTCACCTGTAGGTGTGTGTGTGTGGGGGGGGTTATTTTGTTTGTAAGTGCAATCTGGTGGAGTGGATGGGGGTTGATGCATGTAGGATGTGTGTGTGCATGTGTGTGTGTGTTTGTGTGGGTGTCCATGTATGCACATGTGTGATTGTGGGGTTGTTCATACATCAGTACTTCCCTTTAGAATCATGCAATACATGGACATGGACTGACACATGAGACACCAGAAATACTTGTCTGATATGTAATCTCAGGACAGCTGATAGTATAATAAGGTCTGTAGCATGGAACATGCATTGGGAGGGAAACTAGACACCAGGTATACTGTTAAAATTGCAATCAGCAGAAAGGTGAATGACTACTCACATATGCAGCACTACAGATGCATTGGGGAATTACTAGACAATACCAGGGAGTGTATCCATATATTACTGTTGTCCACATAAGTTGATTGAGCAACAGATCTTGCATCTACTGAGCAATAGTTACATATGACACTCCAGTGTGTGACATTATTGAGTGACAGTAGTAGCCCCTAACATATGGGGCCCATGCTCACGATGTCCAGACATACCCAGGGTGAACACTGGATGGCAGCAGTGACTCCTTGTAAAATCTACTCCAATCAAGTCAAAAAGGTAATGGAGTAACAGGTCATGTGTTGTGATCACTTGTCTAGGCATTTAGAAGATTGATATGTTAATGAGTGGTATTAATGAGTGCATGTTTCCAAGTGTGATGCAGGATAGGGAACTTATGTGAATAAACTTGGGACGGTCTGTAAACTCAGGGACAGGTAGGTATTATGGTGGAATTTCAGGGTGTGTTTGTGTGTGTGTGTGTGTGTGTGTGTGTGTGTGTGTGTGTGTGTGTGTGTGTGTGTGTGCGTGTGTGCGCATGTGTGCACGTGTGTGTGCGTGTGTGTATACGTGTGTGTATGTGTGTGTGTGTATATGTGTGTACTGTTATGCAATGCCATACAGGTCTTAAAGCGTGTTTCTTGTTTTCCTCTCACAGGTGGCGAGGTGGGTCAGGGTCCCTCCTGCATGCAATCTGATGTTGGTGTCCATACAGACACCAAAAATGATGATAGGTGTGTTAAGGCACAGGCAGGGTTGTCAGAGGCCAAAACTGTGCTATCATTTGACATCCCTCGGTTATCCACCCCATCCCCGCAAACAGTCACAGTGCCTATAGATACCCCATCACCAGTGACCATAGCAGAGGGACAGTTGGCAGTTGTTGGCAATGCACAGGAGAGTGTGGTATCTATGGCTGCTGTGTCTGGACACAGCAGGCATAGCCAGATATCAGGCAGGGCACCACATAGGCAGATGTACCGGGGTGCTCATGGGAGGGCCACTGGTCATCATACCCCTGGCAGAAGTGCTACAACTGGTACCATCAGACACATGTTTCAGACTGTCATGGTGGTGCAGGCACATATGGAACTGTACAACAGACAGGGTCTGAGGCTGCAGAGGGCTGCTTTCTCATCTGTATCCATTGAACTTGTAGGTGCCCTCTGTGATTATACAGAGGTTATGGATAGACGGTTGGGTGAGATGGTGGGCCTCATCGACCGTGGATTGTCCGTGCTAGAACATGTGGTGGGAGTGGTGTGACAGCTGCATGGACGTAGGCTAGCAACACCAACATATGGCAGTCGACGTGGACATGTAAGGACACCAAGCTGCTCCCATAGTGGCAGTACCAGCCCCAGCACTACAGGGGGGTGCTGTCCCACCACACCACAGCAGGCCAAGTGCACATGGCCCTGGCCAGTCCCAGGAGGGACCTGGTTCCAGCGGACATATGTCATCATCAGGGGAGAGTAGCACACTGAGGTCTGTACCTGGATGTGCCCATGGAACCCCTGGCAGGCACAGTCCACGTGTCTGTGGCCAGAGACGGTGAACTGCACACCCTGCCAGGTATGGTCTGCAGCTGTCCAAGAAAGACCTGTATAGGTCAGCCACATGGCAGAACTGTGTGCATGCATACCCACACACTATACAAACACACCTAGGGCAACCCCATACCTACACACACCACATCACCATGCTCATATCAGCAACTTACACCCCTCACCCACACACATGATGTCAAACGTATGGCCCACCCTAAGTCTCTGGCAAACCAACAACACACCCTGTGCATATGGTGATACCTGTGCCACATCCCTGTCATCCATAACATTGGTGCAGGGACAGGATAATATGGTTCTGATGCACATGGTGACTGTACTACAGTGTACCAATGTACTGCTGTGTAACATGTTGTCAGCAGTAATCTTTAATGGCTACATGTCAGGTAGTGTAGCTGTCCAGCCATGATGCATTATAGCTGTTAGTAACACTGAGTGATTCTGGTCTCCATAATGTTATCCATTTGTGTTGTAGGTGTACATGTGTCAGCAGGTGGATGGTCTGCTGTCATAAATGGGTATGGCACTGTGGTGATACCATGGCTGTGCCATATCCTGGTTACAGCTGAACACATGTCACAGGTCTGTATAACAGTTACTGTCTGTGCCACATGGACAGGTGACCCCCTGGGACATGTATATTCAGCAACCCAAAGTAGATCCCGCCACATACACACACACTTTTACTTGGCAACACTGGGACTATACCCCTACCTAGTATGTAATGCTACTGATGTGTGTGAATTTAATTGTACACACCACACAGTGTTTAGGATGAGGTGTGTTCTAGGTTGCATGTTACATGCAGAACATCCCCAGGCATGTACAGTATGGTAATGGGGGATGTAATGGTTGTATATGGACAATACATAGTGTGACATACCATCATATACACATTAACAGACACATAACAGGCAGACACACCTGGGCCTATCAGTGCTAACTAACTTGTTAGTGTGTCCAATGTGGTACAGGTAGGCTGCACACAGCACATGCATAACTAGGCAGGATTGTGTTATCACTTACCTGCATGGTTGTACATGGGACATGTACTGGGGATACCATGGTGTAATGACAGTGTACACAGCACCCAAATCCTACTGTGGATATCGTGTGCTGGAACCCATGATGACACTCTGACATACCCACCATTACACATTGACCAGGACTGCAATACAACCCATTGTCCATCCCAAGAGTGGTACAACAGGGATATTCATCTAATGCACATTCCACAGGCATAGTAGGGTGATGCATTGTCATGCCTCTCCTATGGGCAGCAACATCACTATCCATAATACTGTGTGGCAATGCATATTGTTATAGGAGTATGTGGCCTCGGAATGCTGTACCCTACAGATATACATGCATACACACACATACATACACTTGCCAGAACTCAGTGGGTATCCCATGCCTATCAACCCA
The DNA here is from genome assembly GCF_019279795.1 of Protopterus annectens. NCBI lineage: Eukaryota > Metazoa > Chordata > Ceratodontiformes > Protopteridae > Protopterus > Protopterus annectens. The sequence goes on along the minus strand of NC_056728.1, from coordinate 1,224,858,648 downwards.
TTTGTACAACAGAGTTATGCTGGTACTGCACGGCTCAGGTTGCCTTTAGGAAGAGGAGCGTAACAGTGTACATGTAATGTCCAGTACAGCAGGCCACATCTAACTATGGCAATGGGTGCTGCAGTGGGTGTGAAGGGCCTTGTGGTATTCCCAACTACAGGTGTACTAACACACAGTCACTGGTATTCTCAGTAATACACATGTACACATTTGTCAGTACTAGGGTGCATCACTGCAGTGGTCATAGGTGTGTACCTGGCTATTGTCCATGGAGAGATGGGAAGTATAGGGGATGTGTGTACAGTGGTATCATGCCACCTGCCATGTGCCAGCAGGCAATCTATCTACAGCCACCACTGTGGTGACCCTCAGGGTGAGAGTGACATGCATCAGCCAATCCTCTGGGTGCCTCCTGCAAATGGCTGGTGAGGTGATCCAGTTGACATGTATGCAACATGTATTACAAGACATGGTTAGTGTTTGTGTTGGAGACCTGTACCCAAGCATGTGCTGTTGACTGTGGTAGTGTAGTGGAGGTACTTGTGGCATGTGGTGCGTGCAGGGTTTTGTGTCCTATCTGTGCCAGTTATAACACAGCTAGGCAGACATGTCAGTGTCAGTCAAGCATAGGTTGCCTGTACATATCCAAGATGGATACCTGACATCTACACATCTGTACAGGGACTGACAGACATCAGCTTGCCAACTAGCTATGCAGTAGGATGAATGTGTCGAGAGATAGAAGTCTGACACCAATATGTAT